>NW_026619427.1:0-8405 GCF_000801105.2 Raphanus sativus | reverse complement strand
CCTTGGATCTGCAAATCTCAATCCCTAGGAAGTACTTGAGCTCTCCCAGTCCTTGATGTCAAACGTTGCTTTAAGAAAAGCTTTGGTTGAGTTGATCCCTTCTTTGTCACTGCCTGTGATGATTATATCATCCACATAGATGAGTATAACAATGATCCCTTGCTTGCTTTGGAGAGTGAACAAGGTGTGGTCGGCTTCAGATTTCCTAAAAACCCCTTCCATTCAGTGTTGAGCTCAGCTTATGATCAGGCTCTTGGGGACTGCTTTAGACCATATATTGCTTTCCTCAGTTCAAGACATTGCCAGGCTTGACCATGCTTTCCATTCCAGGTGGTGGGCGCATGTTTACTTTCATCTTCTAGTTCTCTTGTAAGAATGCATTCTAGACATCCATTTGCCAAGATCCATTCCAAATTCACAGCAAGAGAGAGCACAACCCTTATGGTGTGCAACTTTACTACTGGAGCAACGTTTCCAGGTAATCTTCACCATTACACTTGGTGTGCCTCTTGCTACTAGCCTGGTCTTCTTCCGTTCAGGTTTCCCATTGGCTAGATACTTGATTGTGACAGAAGCATTTGCTGGTCACTGCCTTCTGCCTTTGGGAGTTCACTTTCAAATAGGTTCCTTCTTTTCCATAGCCCCCATCTCATCATCTACTGAGTCTCTCCATTCCTTGATTGCCATAGCCTCCTCATATGACCTTGGTATGTAAGCCTCATCGGTTGGTAATGAACACTTGATGGCCTTAGGTATTGAGCTATGTTGAGAGAAGCATCATGAGTAAGAGAAACCGATCAAGGATAGGAAAGCAAAGGATCACGAGTACTTGTGACAAACAAGTCTGTCCGTACAGCTAACCTAGCTTGGAGCACAAGGAGCATAGTGGATTTGTGTGAAGACTTAAGAGAGGAGAAGAGGAGAAGAAGAAACTCGCCAAGTAAAGGAATGGTTGGCGAGTTTGAGGAGTGTCCACGGGTGAGAGTAAGGAGAGGTGGTTCCCAACCGTTGGGACCTGTCCCTTTCACTCTGCTCACTCTGCGCCCCTCTGTCCATACGCCAGACTTGTTTAATATTGTTGCAAGCTCTTTGTTTATTACTATCCAGAGATTTGTCTCTCTTTATATACTCCTTTGTATGCAACCATTTCAAGTATTAAGTGAAACATGTCTTTCATTCTCTTTGTCTCTCAATCTCGTTACTCTCTCATCTCTCCACACTTCTAATCTTATCATTCTTTCATGGTATCAGAGCACTAAGCTCTTGAGACCTTTCACTTCCGCAAACACATTCTCTGATTTCTCCATTTCTTTTCATCCGTGAGACATCTTGTTCTTGTTTTAGTTCTATTTTTGGCAAAGTTCTTGGTGTTCTTGAGGTGTTCTTCAAGTTCATCTCCAGATTTTTACCAAAAATAGCAAAGTTTGTTCAAACTGTTCTTGAGAGTTCTGTCGTTTTCTTTTGTTCTTTTTTTTTTCAAAAACATCTTGTTCAACTATTCTTGAGCTGTTCTTATGGATTCCTCTGGTTCCTCTCATGAAAACTCAAGAATGGTGACTATTCCAGTTACTCTCAAAGGAGGTAACTACTTACACTGGGCGCGGCTAACCAAGACAGCTCTAGGAGGCAGAGGTCTCTGGGAAGTTGTTGAAGAAGGCTTAGACACCAAGAAGAAGACTATCCTAGGAGGGATGGTAAGGAGGTGGTGGAAGCTGATGCGGATGCTGGGAACAAGAAGAGAGTTCAAGAGGATCTCCTGGTTCTGTCCATCCTTCAACACAGCCTGGAACCAACAATTTTGGAAGCCTATGACTACTGCGAGACTTCCAAAGATCTGTGGGACACACTCAAGAAGGTGTTTGGTAATGTCTCAACATCAACCGTGTGTATGAAGTCAAGAGGGCTATCAATAACTTGTGTCAGGAGGATACTGAGTTTGATAAACATTTTGGGAAGTTCAGATCCCTTTGGGCAGAGCTGGAGATGTTGAGACCAGCAACTTTGGACCCTGATGTGTTGAATGAGAGAAGAGAACAAGACAAAGTCTTTGCTTTGCTGTTCACTCTCAACCCCGGGTATAATGACCTAATCAAACACATCCTGAGGGGAGTGAGTCTCCCATCCCTTGATGATGTTTGTGCTCAGATTCAAAAAGAGAAGGGTTCCGTGGGGCTCTTTGGAGGAAAAGGAACTCTTATCATTGCAAACCAAGCTAAAGAAGAAGAAGAGATGGGCGTGGCAAACAAGGGCTCTTACAAACCAGAAGAGAAGAAAGTGTGGGTGTGTGATCACTGCAAGAAGAAGGGCCACGGCAAGGACAAGTGCTGGATCCTCCACCCACATCTTAAGCCTCAGAAGTTCAGAACTCCATATGCTGATGCTAGAGCACATTTCTCTGGTGAGATGGGAGGATTCATCTACACCAAAGCAAGCAATGGTTCCTGGTGATGGAAAGGCCTTAACATTCAGTGGGAGTTCAGCCATGGGGACTGCTCAGGATGAGACTATTAGGAGGTCTGACCTCCAGGCTCTCATCAAAGTCCTCAAGGACAACTCTGGTAACACACTTGGTATCTCTCTTAATGCATCATTACAATCGCCTATTGCTTGTATTACTTCAACTCATGAAACTAGTTGTGTTAGCCTCTTGTAATTGATTCAGGAGCTTCTCATCACATGATTAGTGATTCTAGGTTGATTAGTAATGTTAAACCTGCCCTAGGAAATGTGATGATTGCAAATGGAGATAAGATACCTATTAGAGGTGTTGGAACTCTTAAACTGTTTGAAAAAGATACTAGTGCCTTTTATATGCCATCCTTTGCATCTAATCTTTTATCTGTGAAAAAAGGTCACTAATGATTTAAATTGCAAAGTGATATTTAGTCCTAACGAGGTTGTGTTTCAGGATATTGAGACTAGTAGGTTGCTTGGCAATGGTGTGAGCAAGGAGACTTGTATCTTCTTGAAGACATCAAGCCAGCAGCTGATTTATCTACTGCTTTCATTTCAATTCCTGTTGACAATAATGTATTATGGCATGCTAGACTAGGTCATCCACACTCTAGGGCTCTGAACCTTTTATTGCCTAATGTTCTTTTAAAAATGATGGCTGTGAAGCTTGTATTCTTGGCAAACATTGCAAGACTGTGTTTCCTAAGTCTTCCACGATTTATGAACACTGCTTTGATCTTATTCATTCTGATGTGTGGACTGCACCATGCATATCTAGGGAGAATCATAAGTATTTTGTCACCTTTATTGATCAAAAATCGAAAAATACACTTGGCTGACTATGATTCAAACCAAAGATAGGGTGCTAGATGCTTTCATAAATTTTCAAAACTATATAACTAACCAATTCAATGTTAAGATCAAAGTATTCAGGTCAGACAATGGAGGAGAATACACAAGCCATGCATTCAAAATCACCTTGCCAAACACGGCATCATCCATCAAACTAGTTGCCCTTATACACCACAACAAATGGTGTAGCTGAGAGGGAAAAATAGACATTTGATGGAAGTGGCAAGGTGTATGATGTTCTATACCAACGTGCCCAAACGTTTCTGGAGTGATGCAGTCATGACAGCATGTTATCTTATCAATAGGACCCCCAACAGAGTGCTAGATGACCTCACTCCATATGAGGTATTGAACAACAAGAAACCCTCTCTTGATCACTTGCGTGTTTTGGGTGCTTGTGTTATGTGTTACAGCCAGGTATGCAGCGGAACAAACTAGAGGCCAGAAGCACTAAGGCTGTATTCATTGGCTACTCTACTACACAGAAGGGCTACAAATGCTATGATCCTAACATGAGGAGGGTTCATGTGTCAAGAGATGTCAAGTTTGTGGAATCAAGAGGGTTTTATGATGAGAAGAGTTGGGATGAGCTCAAGGACCTCTCTCAATCCTCCACTGATAGGGCAAACAATTTGAGAAGAATTATGGAGTCACTTGGCATCCATATGCCTCAGCCAAGTCAACCTCAGAGTGATGGAGCTGGTGGTTCTGAAAATGGGGTACTGGAGCTGGAATCAACCTCCAGTAGCTGTGCGTGAAGAGGTTACTCCGGCAAGTGAGGATTCCCATCCTAATCCTGAAGGGGGAATCAAGAAACATCACCACACAGTGATCAGGTTCATGATCAGGATGGAAATGCAAATACACCAGCTGAGGAGCAACAAGTTGAGGAACACATGGAAGAGGAACAGGTAGCTCAACCAATGCTTAGGAGAAGCACAAGGGAAAGAAGACCAGCCTCAGACTGGAAATACAAGAGTGTATTTCAACAATCAAGCAGTAGCCCATCCAACCCAAGGGGTGTGTTCTCTAGCTCAGTATCCAGTGGCGCATCAAGCATTCATCACTGAATTGGATCAAGAATGGATTCCAAAGACATATGAGGAAGCTATGCAGGATGAGGAGTGGAGAGCATCTGTTGGAAATGAGATGGGAGCTATGGAAAAGAATGGAACATACTTTGAAAGTAAGCTTCCCAAAGGAAAGAAAGCAGTGACAAGCCGGCTTCTCTTCACAATCAAGTATGGAGCCAATGGAAAGCCAGAAAGGAGGAGACAAGACTTGTAGCAAGAGGCTACACTCAGGTCTATGGAGAGGATTACTTGGATACCTTTGCACCAGTGGCAAAGCTTCACACGATCAGAGTGGTTCTCTCACTGGCAGTAAACCTAGAGTGGGATCTATGGCAGATGGATGTCAAGAATGCTTTCCTACAAGGTGAACTAGAAGATGAAGTCTACATGAGGCCACCTCCTGGTATGGAAGATCTTGTACAACCAAATGTTCTCAGGCTAAGGAAAGCAATCTATGGGTTAAAGCAATCTCCAAGAGCCTGGTACCACAAGCTCAGCACAACACTAAATGGAAGAGGATTCAACAAGTCTGAAGCTGATCACACTTTGTTTACACTGACCACGGAACAAGGTATCATAGTCATCCTGATATATGTGGATGACATTATCATTACAGGCAGTGATAAAGAAGGTATCATCTTAACTAAGGTTTTTCTTAAATCCTCATTTGATATCAAAGACTTGGGAGAACTAAAGTACTTTCTAGGGATTGAGATATGCCGATCTAAAGAGGGGCTATTCTTAAACCAGAGAAAGTACACACTTGATATATGTGTGAGGCAGGTGATCTAGGTGCAAAGAAAGCAAAGACTCCATTGGAAGATGGGTACAAAGTATTGCGCAAGGGGGAGTTTGAGGACAAACCATTTGAAGATGTCAAGAGGTACAGAAGAATGGTGGGAAACTCATCTATCTAACCATCACAAGGCCAGATATATGCTTTGCCGTGAACCAAGTGAGCCAGCAGATGCAAGCACCAAAAGTTCATCATTGGGGCATGGTTGAGAGGATTCTAAGGTACCTAAGAGAAGCACCAGGACAGGGAATCTGGATGGGATGCAATAAGAGCACCGAGATAGTTGGATACTGTGATGCTGATTGGGCAGGAGATAGAGTTGATAGGAGATCAACTACTGGCTATTGCACCTTCATTGGAGGCAACTTGGTGACTTGGAAGAGCAAGAACAAAAGGTTGTGTCTTGTTCAAGCGCTGAAGCTGAATATAGGGCAATGAGGAAGCTGACAAGTGAGTTGATCTGGATCAAGGGGTTGCTTAAGGACTTAGGGATTGAGTTCACAACACCTATCACCATGCATTGTGACAACCAGGCGGCTATACACATTGCCAGCAACTCTGTCTTCCACGAGAGAACCAAGCACATTGAAGTTGATTGTCACAAAGTGAGGCAAGCTGTTGAGCAGAAGGTTATACTCCCATGCTACACCAGAAGTGAGGATCAGTTGCAGATATCTTCACCAAGGCCGCAAGTTCTAAAGTCTGCGAGTCCATCCATTCAAGGCTTGGACTTGTGGATCTTTCATCTCAGTGATCCCCTCGTCATGAAGTGTTCTACTCTTTTCCTTGATGTGTTTTTGTCCCACTGGGTTTTGCACATCAAGGTTTTAATGAGGGAATGCTTCATGATCTTCCAAGCTTGACTTGTTCCACATGGTCAAGCTTGAGGGGGAGTGTTGAGATGAAGCATCATGAGTAAAGAGAAACCAGATCAAGGATAGGAAAGCAAAGGATCACGAGTACTTGTGACACAAGTCTGTCCGTACAGCTAACCTAGCTTGGAGCACAAGGGAGCATAGTTGGATATTCAAAATAATGTGAAGACTTAAGAGAGGAGAAGAGGAGAGAGAAACTCGCCAAGTAAAAGGAATGGTTGGCGAGTTGAGAGTGTCACGGGTGAGAGTAAGGAGAGAGTGGTTCCCAACCGTTGGGACCTGTCCCTTTCACTCTGCTCACTCTGCGCCCCTCTGTCCATACGCCAGACTTGTTTAATATTGTTGCAAGCTCTTTGTTTATTACTATCCAGAGATTTGTCTCTCTTTAATATACTCCTTTGTATGCAACCATTTCAAGTATTAAGTGAAACATGTCTTTCATTCTCTTTGTCTCTCAATCTCGTTACTCTCTCATCTCTCCACACTTCTAATCTTATCATTCTTTCAAGCTAGAGAGCATGTTGCTTGAGGCTGGATGAGCAACTGCTTGGCTGTTGAAATTACCCTTGTCTTGCTCCAGTTTGATGGTGGATTCCTGACCCTTGTGCTTTTCCTAAGCCTGGACTTCTTCTACACTTTCCACCCTTCATCAGGTACAGCCTCTTGCTCTTGCACTGATGGCTCACCTTGATTGTTTTCATCCTGATCATGAACCTCTTGCACTTGATCAAGTGTGTGTTCCCTCTTGAAACTTCTCTTGGCTTCATCTGATCCCTCTTGACCAGTGTGAGAACCCTCTTGATTCCCCCCTTCAGGATTAGGATGAATAACTTCTTCACCCTCAAGTATTACTGGTGCTGATCCCTGACTCATGTCCCTTGAGGTGTGGCTCATGTTGATGCCAAGACTCTCCATAATGTGCTTCAGGTTTCATTGCTCTATCCGCCGGGCTACTTGAGATAAGTCTTTGAGATTCTCCCAATCTTTCTCCTCAAAGTAGGCCTCTTGATTCAACAAACTTCACATCCCTAGACACCATGACTCTCCTAGTCTCTGGTACATAGCACTTGTATCCTTTTGGGTATTGGAATAGCCAATGAACACTGCCTTGATTACTTCTTGCTTCTAGCTTGTTTCTGTGCTCACCTGGCCTTAATACAAAACACAAACATCCAAACACATGTAAGTAATCAATGGATGGTTTTCTTTTGTTCATACCTCATTGGTGTGGAATCTTCAAGCACTCTTGTAGGGGTTCGATTGATGAGATAGCACTGCAGTCATCACTGCATCACTCCAGAATCGTTTAGGCATGTTGGGTTATAGAACATCATGGATTCTCGCCACCTCCATTAGGTGCCTGTTCTTCCTCTCAGCAACTCCATTTTGCTGTGGGGGTGTTGGGCAGCTAGTTTGTGTATGATTCCATGTTTTGGCTAGATGACTTTTAATGCTTTGCTTGTATATTCTCCCCCATTATCTGACCTGAATACTTTGATCTTAACATTGAAATGATTAGTTATGTAGTTCTCTTGGAATTAATAAAAAGCATCAAAGCACCCTATCTCTTAGTTTGAATCATAGTCAGCCAAAGTATACTTGGATTTTTGATCAATAAATGTGTGACAAAGTACTTTGATTCTCTCTAGATATGCATGGTGCAGTCCAGACATCAGAATGTATGAGATCAAAGCAATTTTCATAGATGGTAGATGACTTTGGAAGACAGTTTTGCAATGTTTACCAAGGATACAAGCTTCACAGCCATCATTTTTAAACAAATACATTAGGTAATAAATGTTCAAGGCACGAGAATGGGGATGACCTAATCTAGCAAATGCCACAATACATCATTAGCTAAGACAGGAATTGAACTAAAAGCAGATAAATTTGAACTGGTCTTGATGTCTTCAAGTAGGTACAAGTCCTCCTTTGTAAACACCTTTGCCAATCAACTTAAGAGTCTCAATATCCTGAAACATAACCTCATTAGGACTGAATATTACATTGCAATGTAAATCAGTAGCAACTCTTTGACAGAAAGTAAATTTGATGCAAAAGATGGCAATATAAAATGCTTTGGTATCTCTATCACCAACAATTTAATGGTTCCTTCACCTTGAATGGGAAATTCTATCACCATTAGCAATTTTATACATGTCCTAAAACAGGTTTAATGTTCTCAATTAACTCAGCATTACTAATCATTATGATGAGAGGCGCCAGAGTCTATTATCAAAGGTTTGATACTACTAGATGCATTCATATTTGTGTTGTAGAGCATGAGGAGCACTAAGACATTCATATCTATATGAATGATTTAGAGAATAACCAAGTGTTTTACCAGACTCCCTT
>NW_026619426.1:0-8408 GCF_000801105.2 Raphanus sativus | reverse complement strand
GAGCTTGGTTATGTGGGTACGTTTTCTCTTTAACTTGCATCACAAGCACAACTACATAAAACCCTAAAAAGACTTACCCTTGGAGTGCAGGCAAAGCCGTTGATTGAGACTGGAAATGAAAAGGGACTGTTGGATCCAGACATAACAGATATATCCGACGAGAATCAGTTTCAGAGAATGGTTCTAGCTGCTGCACATTGCCTGACAAGATCAGCCACACATCGTCCTAGTATTAGACAAGTAAAATTTTTGTTTCCTTTGCACGAAAACCTAACTTCGTCATCATCGAGAACTAATATCTAGTGTTTCGTCAGATACTGAGGCTACTAGGAGGTGTAGACGAAGTGGAGAAATGGTCCAAACGGATTAAGGAAGAAGAAAATGAAGATTGCTTCGATGACGAGGTTTACCCGAATATCAGGGCGGAACTGCACCTGAGCCTTGCGATGATGCTTGAGGTTGAAGACGATGAATCTGGATCAATCAGTCCCATGGAGAGAAGTAACAAGAGTTTTTTCTCTTCTTGTTGTTCATCTAGGGAACTTCAACCTTAATGCATTTATTGGACTTATCTTAGTAATGTACGTAATGTTTTTGTTGCTTCTACGTATTAGGAAAAATTATAAAAGCACAACTGTACCTAGCCAGGTATAGCAGTGTACGAAAAATTTAACTATATATATTGACATCAAAAAATCCAAAAAATCTATATATCTCACATAACATTTGGACTTTCAACCCACAGTCCATAACTTATGAAAAGAGCACAATTTGAGGTATCACGGTGAGCACTGAGCAGCCAAGAGATGCAGGTACTCTGATCAAATTTGTGGATAAAACAGTATGACTTCAAGTCTTCGACTGCTTTCTGTTGAAGAGAAGGGGCATTCCTATCTCAAAAAGGGCCTAAGCACTTGGTTTGGGACAAGAATCCAAAATTCAATTCTACCACGAAGCTAGCACACACGTTTTCTTTGTTATATTGATTTGTTAATTTTTTTATACAAATAAACAACCGATGTACTAGATTTTTTTTTCCCAAATTGAATTATATTAGAAACGGGCCTGGCCCAGATATTGGCAACAGCCAAAAAACAACAAAAACAGCAAAAAGCCCAAACAATAATACGGGCTGGAATTAAAAACCAAAAGGACCCTCGGCCCACCACGTCCGTCCAATCTTTCGCGCGACCCAGATGAAGCATTAGGTTGAGGAGGCCCGCTCGCCACGTGGCGAAATCTGCGCCATCAACGCGAAACGCGTCGTTACTGCCTCAAACTCAACCTCATCCGCCTCACCGTCGCCGGAACAAGCACCCTCGATATCCTCTGTCGTCGGAGCTCAAAAATCGTCGAGCCTCCAACCAGACCAAGCACCGTTCTCAATCGCGCTGTCTTCACACCGGAGCGTTCAATCGAACCTCGAGAACTCCTCCGGCTATGAACCACCTCAAACCCTAGACACACGAACCGAGAACCTCTTCTTCCTTGCAACTCGTCACCTCACCGGAGAGCTTGCTCATCTACAACGACTCATCCGCCATGACCAAACCCACCTTAACGGCAAACTCGCCGAACTTGAAACAAATCGAAACTAAAAGCTTTCACCCAACGAACCCGGGTTCCAGACACGGCAGTGCGAAGCTTTGCTAGCCTCCGCTTTCCGTCACGAAAAGCCGGCGAAGACGAATCTGAGGGAGACTCCCTTCCCGGTAGCTAGAACCGGCGATTGTGGAACTGCGTGAGCTTCCACCTCCCGGAGAAACCACCAGTGAACAAGCAAACAAGCCGCTCTCACTCCACCGAAGACCTCAAGATGACCGCGTCGTTGCTCCAACGCCGAACCACCGTATGGATTAGTAGCGGAACCAGAGCTCGGACAAAGCAATCGTTGGCAGAGAAGCGGAGGAAGAGCGGAGAGGGACAAAAGAACCCAAACAAACCCCACTCCGGCGCCGGCACGGACGCAGACGCGCCGACCGCACACCGGAGAAGAAGTAGATCTAACTTTCTCTCTCTCTTTCTCTCTCTAGCTGGAGTTTGTTTTCAAAGAGTCTAATAAAACTAACCGATGTACTAGATATACCATAGTTTTGATTGAATAAATTTTATATCCATTAAAAAAAAGATCACATTTTAAAGTAGTCATTTTATTATATTATGATATATCATATATGTATGCAAATAGACAGTCTAATTTTTGTTGGTGCTAAGACAGTCATAAAAACTAATTTGTCTAGTTATGAATACAGTATATATATAGCTTCTAATATTAGATTAGGCTTTATGAACTTGTTCTAATCAAAGTTCTCAAAAAAAACGACTGGTTCTAATTAACAAGACTAGAACACAAAGGACAACTTTGGGATCTAGTCATCCATATCGTTGGGGCGCTCTCTCTGTCCAAGACACAAGGAGACATTTCCATTTTCCAATTTCCACATCCCAAATATATACTATAAATGTCTTTTTAATATATACGAAATAGTATTTTTCCGTTCTAAAATGATTGTTCTAAAAATACATTTTATATATTTTCAATGTACTTTTTATAAACTAATAATGGATAACTGTAAACTTAAAAAATTGCATTTACTTAAATTTTATTGGTTAAAATTATGGAAAGTAAATAATCACAAAAATTATGTATTCAATACTGAAATTTACTAATATGTTTTATTAATCTGTGTGAAAGAACTAAAACATGTATCATTTTGAAATAAAAGAAGTATGTTATTTAAAGTTAACACAACATTTTTACAATTAAATATTCAAATAAAAATGATAGAAAAGTGATAAAATATTAATGTATCATTATATCAACGAATCTTTTGACGTGTTTGTAATTTTAAAACAGATTTTCTAAAGCTAAATAATGTCAAAAACAATGATTTTAATAAAACAATGACGATTAAATTTGTTGTTGAGACAGTGATTTTAAAGATATTTTTTCGGAATTTTAGTTGGTAATTGTACAACTGAGATTAGTTGAAATATCTAATTTGAAAGCCAGTATATACGCAACAACGTTATAACATAATGCATTGTTTATATATGTATAAAATTAATATTACTGTATACATAACTAGACAATTATCAAATTCGTATTTTGTTTCTTGAAATCAACATATCAGGATCGTGGTGTCCAAATACATCACAAGTTTTTTTTTCTTTTTAAAACACATCACAAGTTTTAGATTTAGAAAATATGTTCCTAAACATATAGAAAGATCTACTAAGTTATTGGAGAACTTTCATCAACCTAAACTTTATTGTATTGTTTAACGATGATAAAATAAAGTTAAAACATTTCTACGTTATTTTAGTATTCATCTATATTATTATATTATATTTTCCACAATTCTATGTATAATTAATAATCTCCAACATCTCCTCTAGAACTTGAGATATGTAATAGTATAAATTAAGCTTACAAAAGTAGATGTGTATATATATCCGAATTTCAAGTATAACAATAAAGCTGAATTTCAAACAGTATTTAGCCTTAACTCTTATTGACGCAAAATGTATTTAAAAATCATGTTAATGTTTTAACAAGTGATGGAAGTTGAGCGCTGAATCATGCCCCATTTTATGTATTGATAATAACATTTTTTATTCCACAAGAAATAGTCTGTTTGTCTTGATAATAACATACCACATATTTTATGGGGTATTGTATTTGTCCGTATTCATATTCGCGTTGCTTGAGATCCAAAACAACAGACTACTTCTTGTGGAATCATATATATCAAAAGATTAGGGATTATATTATTGATTGGACTTTAATAATATATAGTACTAGTAGTAAGTAAACGATAACTGGGTCATGGTAATTTTATCTATGGCCGTTTATTATGGGTCTGTATAAATATTCTAAAACATAAGATAACGGTAACGTGTCCACTAATGTTTATTATGATATTGTTCGATTTGTTATTTATCAGAAGCTGGTTATTTCAAGCCAGATAGCAGGATAGTGATTCAGCGGCAAAGTTAACACGGGTACCTAGTTATATGCTTATAACTCATGCATCTGAGTACACACCTAGGAAGCCTTATAATTTCACCCAAAAAAAGACCCTAACGGTGCCAATTAGTAAATAATCTAATTTTAACTACGCTATGAACAACATTAAGAAATTACATATGTAAGCCACGCTGCCATAAATAAGGGAAGATATGTCAAACCAACGACGAGAAAAGCAAACCGATATATAGCAGCGCTGCAGCGATAATAAAGCAGATAGCCGATAATAAAATAAAGACAAAGTTGTGAAAAATCAACATACCACTGTTGGATTGAAACGTTTGCATAGAGAAAAGAAATTGATATATGGAGTTACGTTCTGATATGAAATATGAAGGTCTTTCTGACTTTCGCACACATCGATTAATCCACATAGCTTAAGGAGGCTTTGATCAGATCTGAATAAATCATCATGTCCAAAGGTAAAAGCGAAAAAAAGAGCTCGAGAATCAAGAACACAGAGAATATCGGATAAATAAACTAGAATAAGTACCCCCACTAACCAAAAGAAGTAGAATTTTTGCATCAAACCTACTTTATATCTTTTAAAAATTTATTAAGTACAAACCCTAAAAGAAAGCTACTTATCTCATCACTAATTTTCACATCAACCAACCATTTAACTAATGGAATCTTTCTAAAAGAGAGAAAATAACAAGTTGATAATAGATTAATAGATGGTGATTAACGACCTATTTGTTTTTTTTAAATCACAACAGATATAGTTGATCTGGTGATTAACAGTTGATTATTCTTTTACCAAAAAAAAACAATCTAACTATTTTCTTAATAACATGGATATTAGGTGTTCTGTCTGCATATGGGGACACGATCTTAACTAGTTTATGTTTTATTAATTCAAAATCCAATATGATAAATTATTATTTATGTTATTAAAAAGTTCAGATCAGTCATCAAATTATCCATAATAAGGTTTTTCATCGAAAAGTATGTATTGATGCTTATTATTGTGTTGAGTTAAACAATGCATAATCGAGATAATAAAAGTTTTGAAACGTTTGATAATTTTTAGTGATAAACTCCCACAATTAAATTTTTAACATTATAAATTTTTAACTTACAAATCGTTATAGCGTATGTCACTGTATTATAGATGAAGGGTTAGTGCAATAAGAATTGAAAAAATATTTCGTCTAATTTTTAGTTAATAGATTGTTTTAAAATACATATTTAGTTGATGGTTTTATTAAACCCGTTTTAAATGAACAGATAAGTTATTTTAGAAAATACAATGCAAGCAAAAAAAAACTAATTTCGTATCTACTTTACTAATTTTATCTGAAACCTATAATATGTATTTGATCTTTAAGATGTATATAATCCAAGCAGATACAATTAGTGCATCACGAATACACATCTACCACTATTATAATTATATTCGCTAACTAAATTTTTCAAAAAAAAAATTGATAAAAACAAAAAATGAAATACAAAACTAAAATCTCGTGCCGAGTGGAAGAAGTTATTACTTTGGTATGAAAATGGAGTTGGGACATCTTTAAAAAGATGATAAAAGAGGTGGTCTATATAGTTCAGTTTTTATCAAACGAGAAAGATTTTGGGATCTTCGTTCAAGGAGCAAATTCACTACATCATTTTGAAATTGGCTTAGATAGTGTTTTTATATTTTTTTTCTTTCCTAATTTATGTCTCGATTATATATATAACTCTTAGCAATAATATAAAATAGTTTTAAATTATTTAAAATATATAAAGGTCAAATTACTATCCTAGGAAAGAAGTTCCGAAGATTGGGGAACTAATATTTTAATGTCTCAGGTGGTAGAACAAATATAAGCGGAAGAACTTATCGAAACACAAAAGAAGATACATATCATCGCAGTCCACATTTCAAACTTATATTCCCTTTCCCACCATACATGTTGTATAGTTTTTTATAATATCTATTTAGTCTTCGGCTTATTTACAGATAATAGTTTTTGACAACCAGGACACTTCTATTATTATTTTTGTAAATTGACAAATTAAGAAGAAAAAACAAACAAAGAACCGTACTCGAGAAAATTGTTTTAACTTTATTATTCCATTTAAAGTCAATGATTTGTATTTTTCTAATGTAATTTGTTGTCTAGTACATCCATGTTTAAGTCTTTTATATAATTAGTATGGTGGGTAGTACAAGTTTTTTTAATCTGTTTAAATAATACAAGACTAGGTAGGACCTGCGCCTTGCGCAGGGTGAGATTGATTTCTAAAATTTTAATTTAATTTTAACATATGTTCTAAATTTGTAAACATAGTTTATGGATCGGTTATGTAATAACATTCTTAACATATTTTTGTTCATAATTATTAACTACAGATGATAGACATTTATTTTTAACTACGGATGATAGACATATATTTTTAATTTTCATCTATCTCTTCGTTCGAAAGGTACGTAGCGACCTTTTGTATACATTACACTACTTGAGTGATTTTTGTTCGTTAATGAAATAATAAACCAAACTTTCATTCCGGTTTGGTCTTTTGACCAGTGTCTTTGTTCTATTTAATTTTGGTTTGTGTAGATCTATCTAAGGGAGCTTTGAACAAATCAGTAACAAAAAATCAAATACAAATTCCAAAACAATCTGAAGCACTGACTGGAATCAATCAAATATTTGATAGGTAACATTAGATTACGTGTATTTTTGTATTGAAAATAGTTAAACTATAGATAGACTACCATCGAAAATAGTTACATGATACGATTCTATAGGTTCTATAGTATAAAGAGAGGAACATTATGCATAATTGAGATCATGATATTGAGGTTTAGGTTAATTGGCAAATATGATTAAATAATATGATTTTGTGGTTCTATAGTATATCATTTATTAGGTTCGTGAATGTAAAATATTATACCATAAAAGGATAACCAAATATCTATATTATTAAAACTGAATTACATTTCAGTTTTGTTTAGAAACATAGATAGTAATATTAAAAAAAATTAATTATGTTTGAAAATAGGTATAGCATTCGGTCATTTTTTTGCTTCCTTCGCTAATGTCATTTTTCGTAATTTCAGTATCACACGGCTTTAACCAAAATCGAAATCAATAAAATATACATTATCAGTTAACTTACCATGTTTATCTGCTAACCAACTGGTTTGTTTAACTAAACAATTAAAAAAAAACATCGTGTACAGAAAGTCATTTTAGATATGGAAACAACTAAAATTTGACTTAAGCGTATATCTCGAAAAAAATATTATTAAATTTGAATCAAAAGTGGATAAATATCCAAACAAATTTATCATTCTGGTATCTAAATAACCAGAACCAAACAGGATCCGATCGAAATATTTCGGATATTCGAATGTATTTGAATCATATATACTTGAATATGTTATCTATTTTTATAGTTAATATCCAAGATATAAGCTATCTTAAAGTTGACTAAAATATTTGAAATATAAAAAAACACCAAAAATACTTAAAATATATATTTCTTCTCCATCCAAATATTCAAGTTAAACATATTTTTAATTTAGGTAAATCATAAACACTAAACACTATACCCTAAACCCTTGGAAAAATCTAAACCCTTGGATAAAAATCCAAACACTAAACCCTAAATTCTTGGATATACCCTAAACCCTTGGGTAAATCCTAAACACTAAACCATAAATTTTTGGGTATATCCAAAACACTAAATCTCTCTCTCTCTCTCTCTCTCTCTCTCTCTCTCTCTCTCTCTCTCTCTCCCCCTCATCGTAAACATTTTTTTTGAAAAATATAAAAATGTAAACATTCTTTTAATTCAATGATTATATTTTAACTACCACAATTTTGATTTATATAGGAATGTTTTCTAGTTTAATATTTTATCATGAATTTTTCTTGAGTGAATTACCAACTAATTATAGTTTGCCAATTAATGAACAGCTTATTTTAAAGATAATAAATAAAATAATAATAATTTGTGTTAAGTTTTTAAAATAAATGAAAAATATTAGTAGCTGCCAAAAGATGATTTTTTATAACAATTTTAAAACCGTCACAAAAGAGTAAATCATAAACACTAAACACTATATCCTAAACCCTTGGACAAAGCTTAAACCCGTGGGTAATAATCCAAACACTAAACCCTAAATTCTTGGATATACCCTAAACCCTTGGATAAATCCTAAATACTTGGATAAATCCTAAACACAACACTAAACTGTAAATCCTTGGGTATACTCAAAACACTAAATATCTCTCTCTCTCTCTCTCTCTCTCTCTCTCTCTCTCTCTCTCTCTCTCCCTCATCGTAAACCTTTTTTGAAAAATATAAAATGTAAACATTCTTTTAATTCACCGATTATCTTTTGACTACGACAATTTTGATTTATATGAGAATGTTT
>NW_026619425.1:0-8408 GCF_000801105.2 Raphanus sativus | reverse complement strand
TGAGAAGTAAGGAGAAACAGAGTATAGGCGTGTGTAGTGATGAATAGAGTAGAGAGATTTATATGAGAATCAAAGAGAGAGTAATGGAGAGTAATGTAGTATTTGTGAGTAACAGAGAGAGATTAAGTGAGAGTGAGTATCAGAGAGATTATGCACGAAATTGAGAAGAGAGTTTTAGAGTAACCAGAGAGAATGAGAGACTTAGGAGTAAATGTAACAAGAGAAGAAATGAAGAAAGAGAATCTCTCTTTGCTTAGAGATTCAGAATACACATGGAGTGGCTTATAGCCAAATTACAAAGTTGCAAAGTGATTAAATAAATGTAAAGGACAACTCATACTTAAACAATACTATTGTGGGGTTGCGGATAAAGCCAGGAGGGATGAGCAAGGCTGATCTCGACCAGAGGGAGTAGAGAAGTGACAGGAGAGAGAGATGGCAACAGTCTGGTTGTGTGAAAGGGACAGCAGGCTCATCCTCTTATGCACATGTGACTTTTACTCTATTTATTCCCAACTTGCCTAAACTCTCTCCAACAGTCTGATACATTATTTTAAACTTCAAATATGCTTCAGATGACTAAGCTGGACGAGTTCCCCACCGTAGCTTGCCTTCCAAGACACTTTAGGTTACTTGCACACCAAGACTGTACAAACAGATTCAAAATCTGCTTGTTCCAGATTTGCTTGCTCTTGATGCTTGTACTCTCCATCAACTCCAGTTTATTTATCTTCATTCCAACACTCCCCCTCAAGCTTGACCATAGGAGATCCTTGGACAAGCTTGGAACTATGAAGAAGCTCCCTCATTAAAAAACCTTGCAAAAGAAACCTCATGGGATAAAACTTTGCAAGGGAAAAGAGTAGAGTTCAACACAGCCTGGGGATTGGCCAATGAGTCTAAGGAACTCAGATAACTCATGGTAGAGTCCTTAGACTCTGGATCATGGCCTGACTTGTGCTGCAAGGATGAACTCCATAACTTGCACACACCAACATCTCGGAACTCTTCTTTTAGGCCGGTTGTGTCTCCCCCTCTCTTCTGACTACTCGCCATCTTGAAAGGGCTTAGGGACCACCAGCTTCTACTTCAGAGAGCTCCAACTAAGGTACCTGATACATTATCCCAAAGGCTCATCAGTTCTTAAGGCAATGCATTTACTCACATCAAGCTCAATAACATTTAAGTATAAGAACCATCATGAATGTATTGAGATGAGTTTAAGGCACTTCCCTTTCATCAGTATGGTGGGGAGTGAACTCCACTTGAATCCCCACTTAGTAAAGACACAATCCGGATCATGGAAGCTCAATCTCATGCTTGGAACTGAGAAAATGGAAGGACCAAGCTCGTATGGAAGGCATATGTTCTCTAGATGGCTTTCTTTGATTCTGGTTGGTAATGAGTAATGCAGGAGTGAACTCCACTACTTGCAAACTCCACTTTTGATCTGAGTGAACTCCACTTCTGATCTCTGGTGAGGCAATGGCCGAATTGAATCTTCAGGATAGCTCACCAGTACCCCTCCTCAAGCTTGATCCAGAGTCCTTAGACTGAGTAAAAAGGACCAAGCTTGGAAGTGAGCAATACTGAGTCTTGAAACCAGGAGCGCATCACCCCTACAGCTGCGCTTAAGTCAACCAGTTCATCCCTTGATCTCATCTCCACTGCCTCTTGTGTTTCTTTTGAACCAGGAGCTCAACACCCAAACAGGCTGCGCTTAATTCAACCGGTTCTTGCAATTCATGAGGAGCTCCAGCTTGGTGTGTGACTGATCAAACACTGGTCTGCCTCTCCATCAATACTCCTTCTGGCAGTATCTTCAAAGCCCAGCCATATTTTATTTCAGCCCCCACTTATTACCACCTGGTCTCCTCTTTAACAATTTCTCCATGGTCAGGAATATACACCATGTGTAGGCTCTGAACAGCATGGGCAAAGCCTTCTTCTTTGTCTTGATTTGATGATGGACAGAGACAACACTTGTGTACCTGAAACATCACTCAAACTCCAGCAAGAATCAGACCACACACACTAGGATCAACCCTTGATAACTCATCAAGTCTGATCCCAATGTTTAAGAAAAATGCAATGGACAGAATCTAAACAACTCATCTAGTTCAAATCCATGCAAACAACACACTAAATGATCAAGAATGATAACTCATCAAGAACAGAGACAAAACAATTAGACAAATCATCTAATCACTTTTAAACAGAATGAATGCACTACAAGACCAGGAAACTCTCCTAGACCTTTAGCAATGCAACAAGACAATGACAGTAGCTAAACAACTCGCCTAGCACACACACAACTTAGATCAATGATTCTAGGACAGAAGCTAAACATAACCATGCTAGCAAACTTATAATCCTAAACCATTGCACACACAACAGAAACAATTTAAAATAATTAAACAAGCTCAAATTAAAGTTCAGGAGGTTAGCTTACAACTCAAGGAACCTGAGCTAGTTCCTTGTACCTCCATGGACATGGTTTATCTGAACTTGCCAGGTTTGAGGTGTGGGTGAAGATCCCAACACTTCTCCTTGGTGCCCCTCACGCTGACAGTGCTCACATTTGAGTTCTCCCCCCTCTGACTTCTTGTACTTGGCGGATGCTTTGTTTGCAAGTGAAAGAGACTCCTTTCCTCCAAACAAGCTATGTGAGCCAAACTCCTTTTGGACTTGAGAGCACACTTCATCCAGAGTGGGAAGCTTCTCTGACCTCAATATGTGCTTAATGAGGTCAGTATACATTGGGCTGAGGGTAAGAAGTAGCCCAAACACCTTGTCTTGCTCTCTTCTTTCATGGATGATGGTTGGATCTGTTGTAGAAGGTCTTAATGACTCAAGCTCACCCCACAGAGAGTTAAACTTGCCAAAATGAGCAGTAAACTCCATCTCCTCCTGAGACAGGTTGTTTATAGCCTCCTTGAGCTCATACACCCTTGTGAGGTTGGATGAGTTGCCATAGACCTTGTAGAGAGTCTCCCAAAGCTCCTTAGCACTCTCACAGTATGAGTAAGATTCCATAATAGAAACTGAAAGAGAGCTTTGGAGAACAGACAAGACCAGTAGGTCTTCTTGCTGCCATTTGGTGCTGGTTTGCTTTGGAGCTGCTTGTAGACAATGCTCCCACAACCCTTGTCCTCCAAGTGCTGTCTTCATCACCCTAGACCAGACAAGGTAATTTGACCCCTTTAGCACCACAGAAACCGCCATGCTTCTTGGTTTCTCCATCATGAAGAGTTTTGGACCAGTGGATAATAGATGACACCCACTGGTTTTGCAAGAACAGAGCTTGAAACTGGACTTTGATGAGGCTTGCTGAACTGAGCTGAAGCCTTCTTTAGTTCCAGAAGCTAAAGTCCTCCTTTATCTTGATCTCTGGTAAGTCTATTCCCTCCTGGAACAGCTTTGGACCAGAAGATACAAGGATGAACAGAAACTGAGTTTTAAAGAGAGATAAGAACTGGAAATGATTTGCGGAAGCTTTATAGGTTCTCAAGAGCTTGTAGCTCTGATACCATGTGAGAAAATAGTAGATTAGGATGTGAGAAGTAAGGAGAAACAGAGTATAGGCGTGTGTAGTGATGAATAGAGTAGAGAGATTTATATGAGAATCAAAGAGAGAGTAATGGAGAGTAATGTAGTATTTGTGAGTAACAGAGAGAGATTAAGTGAGAGTGAGTATCAGAGAGATTATGCACGAAATTGAGAGAGAGTTTAGAGTAACCAGAGAGAATGAGAGACTTAGAGTAAATGTAACAAGAGAGAAATGAAGAAAGAGAACTCCTCTTTGCTTAGAGATTTCAGAATACACATGGAGTGGCTTTATAGCCAAATTACAAGTTGCAAGTGATTAAATAAATGTTAAAGGACAACTCTACTTAAACAAATACTATTGTGGGGTTTCTGATAAAGCCAGGAGGATGCAGCAAGGCTGAATCTCGACCAGAGGGAGTAGAGAGTGACAGGAGAGAGAGATGGGCACAGTCTGGTTGTGTGAAAGGGACAGCAGGCTCATCCTCTTATGCACATGTGACTTTTACTCTATTTTATTCCCAACTTGCCTAAACTCTCTCCAACAGTCTGATACATTATTTAAACTTCAAATATGCTTCAGATGACTAAGCTGGACGAGTTCCCCACCTAGCTTGCCTTCCAAGACACTTTAGGTTACTTGCACACCAAGACTGTACAAACAGATTCAAATCTGCTTGTTCCAGATTTGCTTGCTCTTGATGCTTGTACTCTCCATCAACTCCAGTTTATTTATCTTCATTCCAACAGTGAGAGCATCTTCATCAGCTGGTTCCTCCATGATCTCCTTATCTTCTTTGCTTGACTGGTCCATGATCATATCATCTGGATAAGAGAATGAAGAACACACCAAGAACAGTATGAACTTTGCCAAAAATAGAAATAAAAACACAGAGATTTGCGGAAGAAAGAAAGGTTTCAAGAGCTTGAAGCTCTGATACCATGTGAGTGTGTGAGAATTGATAAGATATAAGAATCAAAGAGAGATTAAGTCCTGGAGAAATTAAGAACAAGAGAGAATAAGAGAGATGGTGTGACGATTTGGAGAGAGAGAGAGACAAAGAGAGAAAATGTTTTCTTATTTCATTTAGGCCTCAGCCATGTTCTTTAAATAGATACAATCATGTGACACAGAGACAATAAGAGTAAATAAACAATTGGAGACACAACAGGCTCAAGTCACTCTCGCCTGCTCTTGATAGTGATAGCACCTCTTTCTCTTTCATCCTTAACACAACATGTGATCTTCTTGTGTCTTGATTCCTAACGGCTCCATCCACTTGATTCTCCTTGTTTAATATCTTTTAGACATCATGGAGACTGCTGGCGAGATATTTGAATCCTTCCCACTCAGTTGCTTGCCTTGCAAGACACTCTTGGATGGATAACTCAAACTCTCTTCAGTTGATCACCATAACTCTGATTGTTCTTGTCTCATCTCTTGATCTTTATTGCTTCATCTCAACAATTAGTGGTTCCAAATAAAGCTTTTTAGATCGTGGTTCATCCTGGTTTGATAAGAATCATGAAGATATTGCCAGATGTCTGAACAGGCTAATCTGGAATCATCTGGATATAAAGTGGGATATCTTCTTACTCACAACTCCTGTGAGATTTATTCAACTTCCTGGTTATTCTCCACTGATTAGTGGTTCCCAATCAAGCTTCTTATATATTGGTTCATCCTGGTTTGATAAGAATCATGAAGATATTGACATATGTCCGGACAGGCTAATCTGGAATAATCTGGATAGAAAGTGGGATATCTTCTTACTCACATGGTGTGATCCTAAGCAGGCTCAAACTCAAGGGATTGGATCCATGGTATGACACAGCTAAGACACTGATCAAAGCTTGGCTGAATAGGAAGTTTCAAAGTCTCATTGGAATGATCTATGGAGTTCTGGACAGAGAGAAGAGAAGAACACTTGGTATAGCTTTGAAACAACTTGAACAGCCAACTGAGATTAACAGGAACTGGATCAGACCAAGGATCAAAGACAAGCTACTCTCAGCCTTATTTTGGCGTGGATAAGCAAGGAGAAAGAGAGATAATCTGCAGAGAAAATAAACCAGCCTGTTGGTTTAATTTAATTTCAATGTAATTGGGTTGGGCTTTATTTGGTTTTCATTTAAGTTAAACCAAGACAATTAAGATTAGTAAACCAATTTTAATTGGGATTAGGGGTTTAATAAGACTCAATTTCGTGGGTTTAGAGTAGGAATAAGTTTAAACCATCTTGGTTTATTCCTAGGTTAGTTGGCGATTTCTTTTAAAAACTTGTACGCAGCTTTCATTATTATTCATTCAACTTTTAATCTAAAAACTTTCATACAAGTTGTTTCAAAGTCTCTAGCTTTCTCTGTTCAGCTCAAGAACATTGATCTCACTAAGGGAAGGAATTCCTAGGGAACCCATCTTAGACAATACAAGGTGATCTTGTGTCTTTGAGTAGCAAAACAGCTTCTGAGCAATCCATAGCTCTTTAGCAAAGTTCATCATCATCATCTATCATCTATCCACAAGCCTTGAAGCAGATTGAGTCTTTGATTCTCTGTTTGCAAGGATTATCAAAGCATTAACCCACCTACAAGAGATCCAGGGAGAGACAGCCATTCCAGGGCTGCACCAAGTGGTATCAGAGCCTCTTGAAGGTTAGGGTTTGAATTTTTCACCTAGGAGCACGAAATCTATCAGTTAGGAAGCAGTATTCTATGTCTGGATATGGAGAAGAGTTTACAATTCCATGCTTCTATGGGAAGATTGATACAGAGGCATATTTTGATTGGGAAAAGAAGGTGGAGTTTCTCTTTGGACTCCAATACCACACTGAAAAGAAAAAGGTATGTCTAGCAGTCACTGGACTCTGTGGAAGTGCATTCTCATGGTGGCAAAGAGTTTCTCAGACTAGGAGATTTGAAAAAAAATCACAAATTACTTCATGGGTTGAGATGAAGAGCTTGATGAGGAAGAGGTTTCTGTCACAGTGGAAACTTCCTGAAATAAAGCCAGAAGCATCAACAAAGCTTACTACTTTAGAACAGCTTTCCTGTTGGTCTAAACTACCATCAAAACCTGCTGGAAGAAGATCTGTTGTTCCTGTTCTATCACTGAAACAAGAGGAGGAGAAGCTGCAAGCTTCTATATTAGCTTCACCAATAAAACAGATTGAGGAGAGTCATGAAACTGAATCAGAACCAACAACTCTTTGTCTGAAGCTAGAGGAGGAAGTAAAAGTTGCAGAAGCTGAGTGTAGCCACGTGCCTGATCAAACAAAACAAGAAGAAGAAGTTCCTGGAGGGTCATCTAAAGCCCCTGAAGTGGTGCTTTCAATAGTTGAGCAAGGTGATAGTTTTAAGAGTTTATCTTGTGAGTTTCTGATCAGACCTATCATATGTCTTCAGCTCAGCATAGTGGAGCATCTGGTGGTTGTTAAGGGCCTGCAACAAGTTGTTTTTGAACCAGGAGGAAGCTTGTGTGTGTTTAGAAAAAGTCACAAAATTCTGGAACAGAAAACAGCAGCCTTCAAGTATGATTTGCAGAGTTCATTCACTCTTAAAGAACAAGATTTGTGGTCAAATCTTTTTGAAGGGAGAGAGGATGGTGTGATCCAAACAAGCTGCTTTGGCAAGGATAAGGAGAGAAAGGCGTGGCTACATTCTGTAGACAATGACTTGCAAACTTGGATACATCATCTCAGGCCAGAACAACTTGTTATACATACTGAGAACAGACCAAAGCTTAAGTGGAACTATGGTGATTGTTTCACACGACCACCAGACTCTCCAAAGGGGTTCTTGCAAGATCAGAAACGAGCCTTGCTGGGTTCTTATGAGGCTAGGCTGAGGAATGGAAAAGGATTGCAGTGCTGGGTATTTGATCCAGGAGATGATCAGGGTTCTACCATCTTACAAGACTTGGATTTGAGGACAAATCCTTTTGAAGGGAGAGAGGATGGTGTGATCCTAAGCAGGCTCAAACTCAAGGGATTGGATCCATGGTATGACACAGCTAAGACACTGATCAAAGCTTGGCTGAATAGGAAGTTTCAAAGTCTCATTGGAATGATCTATGAAGTTCTGGACAGAGAGAAGAGAAGAACACTTGGTATAGCTTTGAAACAACTTGAACAGCCAACTGAGATTAACAGGAACTGGATCAGACCAAGGATCAAAGACAAGCTACTCTCAGCCTTATTTTGGCGTGGATAAGCAAGGAGAAAGAGAGATAATCTGCAGAGAAAATAAACCAGCCTGTTGGTTTAATTTAATTTCAATGTAATTGGGTTGGGCTTTATTTGGTTTTCATTTAAGTTAAACCAAGACAATTAAGATTAGTAAATCAATTTTAATTGGGATTAGGGGTTTAATAAGACTCAATTTCGTGGGTTTAGAGTAGGAATAAGTTTAAACCATCTTGGTTTATTCCTAGGTTAGTTGGCGATTTCTTTTAAAAACTTGTACGCAGCTTTCATTATTATTCATTCAACTTTTAATCTAAAAACTTTCATACAAGTTGTTTCAAAGTCTCTAGCTTTCTCTGTTCAGCTCAAGAACATTGATCTCACTAAGGGAAGGAATTCCTAGGGAACCCATCTTAGACAATACAAGGTGATCTTGTGTCTTTGAGTAGCAAAACAGCTTCTGAGCAATCCATAGCTCTTTAGCAAAGTTCATCATCATCATCTATCATCTATCCACAAGCCTTGAAGCAGATTGAGTCTTTGATTCTCTGTTTGCAAGGATTATCAAAGCATTAACCCACCTACAAGAGATCCAGGGAGAGACAGCCATTCCAGGGCTGCACCATCACAACTCCTATGAGATTTATTCAACTTCCTGGTTATTCTTCACTGATTAGT
>NW_026619424.1:0-8423 GCF_000801105.2 Raphanus sativus | reverse complement strand
AAACATTTTTCAACTCGTTTATATTTACAGTCTAAAGTATAAATTGCTAATTTTCTTTTATACTCTTATATATTTAGTGGAATATTAAACTAAATTTGACCTTTATTTCAGAATTTTTTTTCTTTTTGACAACTATTTCAGTATTTCTTATTTTAAAGTAGAAAATAGAAAATATAATAAAGATAGTCTATTGTTTTATAATTAACACAATAGCAGTTTTTATAAGAATATAAAAGAAAAGTTAGAAAAATTAGTAATTTTTATCAGAATATAAAGGAAAATAGAAAATATATTAAAGAAGCAAAAAAAGAAGTTATTGGGCTATATACCTGAGACACAATAGTAGTTTTTAGTACGGGTCCATAATAAATATTTCTTCACGATAAGGCCCAAGAAATGTCGTTGTCGAGTATATACAAATATATATATGATCAGCTCGAAAACCCTAACACTGAGATCACGCACTAGTTTCAGCTTATTGCAGCCGTCGGAAGAAACAGCAGAGAAAACTAATCAGCCATGGGTAACCCCCCTAGTGTTGTTTATGCTACAGCTAACCAAATCGTTTCATTTTGTGAATTATATTTTTTTTTGCCTATGGATCTTTTAACGATGTGTATTTATTGATCTCAGGAAAAGTACACGGATCTTTGGCACGTGCCGGTAAAGTAAGAGGACAGACACCGAAGGTAGCGAAGCAAGACAAGAAGAAGAAACCCAGAGGCCGTGCTCACAAGCGTCTCCAGCACAACCGCCGTTTCGTTACCGCCGGTAATTTATCCATCCTTTTGTCCATACGAGTAGCAATTTAAATACTTTGCTGATTTTATTAGGCTTTGTTAGTCTACTGTAATTATAAAAGGTTTGTTATAGTGACACTTGTACTCGTTTAGTTGAAATGAATTTGAATTGAGATTACTCTAAAATTCAATAGTATCTCTTAGTTTAGCAGATGACAATGTCTCATTGTTTGAAATGGTTTTATTACATTGATTTATATGTTGGGTAATGGATTTTTTGCAGTTGTTGGTTTCGGTAAGAAGAGAGGACCCAACTCTTCTGAGAAGTAGAAGATTGATAGATATGCCTGTGAAAGCCGTCTCATTTGGCTAGTTTTTGTAACCTTTTAATATTTCCTTTTCGTTTGTATTAGTCATGTTGCTTTGGTACTTGAACTTTATGTGTTTTGATTCCAATCTATGAAATACACGATTTTAGTTTGAATCTGATGGTCAGCTTCCAACACGTACCAACCAATGGTTTAACATTGTCTTTATATTCTAAAACAAAGAACCTTGCAAGGGTCTTTTATAGTTGGATATATAATATATCCAATTCACTATGAACCAGTAATAACTTAATAACCAATGATTACAAGTTGTAATAAAACCAGACGGTGTTGTTTCAAAGTTCGTCATGAAAGCCTTTGGATGAGTAGGACTCTTTAGAGGCCTTGTCATTGAGGTACTGTACTGCCATCGATGCATGCATTGCAGCACCGTACGGAAGCGCATCTTCATTAACTCTATAAAGCGATGAGTGAGGAGATGCATAACTTTTTGTCTCATCTTGCATCCCAATGAAAGAGAAATGGCCAGGTATTGCTTCTGCAAAGTAGGAGAAGTCTTCTCCTCCCATTATAGGCGGTGCTTCCACAAAGGACTCTTCGCCCAGCAAATCTCTGACCATGTTCTTGAACTGCTTGTGTAAGTTCATATCGTTCACTGTTGGTGGGACTGGTTCTTTACCTTCCGGTGTTAGATTCACTGATGCATTGCACCGGTTAACTGTTGCTTGGTTTGTAATAACCTAGAATCACAAGATGAAACCGGGGTTTGGTTAAACCGTAAAATCTAACAAATGTGCAAATCTTGAATCACATCTAACCTCTTTGACTCTTTCTTGAAGCTTAGAATAACCGCTAAAGGCTCGGAGAGTTCCTCCTATTGTGATTGAATCAGGGATGACATTGAAGGCATTACCTCCATTAACCTTAGAAACTGTAACCACCTAGAGAAAAAAAATGACTTGTGTTAGAAGAAAAGCCAAGACCAAGTAGATGAAAACCTAAGAAAGGGAACCTTTGAATCCAAAGGGTCAGTTTCACGTGAAACAACATGTTGAAGACTTAGGACGACGCTTGAAGCTGCAATAATCGGGTCTATGGTGTGTTGTGGGATGGCAGCATGACCTCCTTTGCCAGTTATTACAGCCTCGAAGAATCCAGATCCCGCTAGCAAGGAACCTGCACGTGAAGAGGTTTTGCCCAAGGGAACCTGGTTGGTAAGATGAACACCGAAAATGGCTTCGACATGCTTCAACGCTCCTTCTTCTATCATCTTCTTTGCTCCGGCGAAAACTTCTTCAGCTGGCTGGAAGATAAGCACCACAGTTCCCTAACGAGAAAAACAAAAGTATTAGATTGAATGATTGTGCATATACATGGTCTTAGGTTAGTGATACTGATGAACGCCAAGGGATATAGCAGCATATAAAGTGTTTATGAAACCTGCAAATTGTGGCGATGTTCTTGAAGCATCTTGGCAGCACCAAGAAGCATAGCGACGTGACCATCGTGTCCGCAGGCGTGCATTTTACCAGGAACTTTGCTCTTGTGCTCCCATTCAACACCTTCCTGAAGTCAATAACCAATCAGAATTTATAGTATAGTTGTGAACTTATGGAAATGATTATGACTGTTCATAATTACCATCTGAAAAAAAAAATCAAACTAAAAGAGACCTAAATAATTAAACTAGACCGAAATTTTATAAATATCTAAAAGATTTCTATATTTTTCATATCTGAAATATTTGAGTCAGAACTTGAACCAAAAACGAAATATAAATGAATATATAATATACAATTTATACATAAATAAATTATATTTATAAACACAGTTAATAATTCAATTAAAATATCCAAAATATTTTTAAAAACCAACTATTTGAATTACACAAAACTTATTCAGAAATATCTAAAATAATTCAAAAATTAACCTATATTTTATTTGAGTTATCTGAATTTGAACCTAAACAGAATCTAGATTGTTTTTGGAAATTAACTGGTTCATATTTGACTCATTCACTACTTAAACCGATCTAAACCAAATTTTCAGTTAAATGGTCCAAAACTCTCTTATCCAAAACTATCCAGTAACAAAGAAAACAACCAAATAATACAGCACCTGCATAGGTAACGCATCCATATCAGCTCTCAGCGCAACGAACGGCGCTTCTCCCGTGCCGATATAACCAACAACGCCGGTGATAGCGACTGGATACCTGTACTTGACTCCCATCAGGTCTAGCTCCGACCTAATGAGTTTACTTGTCTCGAACTCCTCGAAACCGAGCTCCGGATTCTCGTGGAGTTTCCTTCTGATTCTCACCATCAAATCGAAAACATCCGGACTCTTGGCGAGCTCGAGGAACTTCTTGGGCGTTCGAGACGCATCGCGGTGATCCGTGAAGATTCAGATGAAACGTGGAGTAGAAGGAGAAGATGGAAAGTCAGAGTGAAGAGCAAAAAGTTGTTGATAGCCATGGGAGAAACAAGCCGAGAAGTTTGTGAATGTTGATTGACTGATGAAGATGAGAGAGTACGAGACTGTGACGAAGTCGTGATATTATTTACATATAAAAAATGTTTGTTATTGATTGGACTAATTAAAATATTGGGTTGTTGTGCTATCGACAATAAAGAAAAAAAGAAACAGTGGTTGGAGACTTTTGTAGGGATTATATTTGTATATTAACATTGAACAATGATTTTAGAGTTTTTCACTCTAGTCGACGTTAAAGTAAAGTTATATTGGTGCAAAATCAGAAAATGATATAAAAAAATCTTAACATGTGACCAAAACAAAGAAAAGATTGTTTCATTTATTCATAAATCACAATCATATGATATGTGGAGTGTGAAAAAGTTACAAAACAACACATATAAAAGAAGAGAACAAAGATGTGTTTCACAAACTCTTACAATTATTTCACTTCCGGCATAATTTTTCAGAAACCCCTGAATATGTATATGATGCCTGAAAGTTCTCTAACCAAAGCTTCTTTTTTTTTTTTAACTTTCACTTAGTTATCTCTTTAGTCACCGGAGGTATATCAACAACTCCGTTACATATTTCACCGTCAGTAGGAGGCGCCTTCTCTTTCTTGGCCTCGGATATATCCTTAGGGCCCAAGAAACTTGGTTGATTAGTAGAAGACAACAGCCTTGCCCACATTCTATCAGTAATCACCACTTTGTTCTGTTTCTCTGTTATCCTCTGCATACAAAAACATAAAGATCAATCATATCAGGGCCATCCAGCCAGACCACAGTGTCTGTCAAGATTACTCAGATTGATTAATAGTAACTTACGTAGAAAGGGATGTAAGTTTGTCTTCCATGGACAAGACCACTGGTGTAGCCAGTGTAACCAGCCATTGCACCATGAACCGCGCTCTGAGCAAGAAGTGTACAGTAAACATTGTCTGCCGCATTGCTTGGAATCGCCCTGATCATGTATGTAGGATCTAAAAGCCAGAAACAAGAACTGCCATTAAAAGAAACCTAAATACAAGTAAATGAAAAATAAGAAAAAAGGGTAATGATCTTTGTTACCAATATATTTGAGGTTCATAACCATCTTGATCTTCTTGAAATGATCCTGTAAAAATACTATTCATGAGTTTTCATTGTCATGAGATAAGAGAAGGTTTTTGAGTCTTTTTTTTTTGTTTTGTTTTGTTCACCTTGATGCTCTGTGATAGCCACAAGCCGACATCTTTGAGAAGCTTGTTACCAGACGCGTCCTCAAGAGTGTTAGACTCCATGCTTTTGGACATCATTTCTTGTCCTGCTCCTTCAGCAAGAACAATCACCATGTGACCATGCTCCTTGAGCCGTTTCTCTATGTACTCAAAAAGTCCACCTTCTCCTTCAAGGTAAAATGGTGACTCCGGAATCAAGCAGCAATCAACATCTCTGCTTGCTAATGTAGCATACATCGCTATAAACCCTGTAGTAATTTATCAAATAGTATATAATCACTATAACATTTCTAAAGGTGCTTTAACTGTAATGTTCAAAGCAAATACACACAAGAAGAGAAAATTTTCTTTTACCACTATGACGACCCATAAGCTTAACAAAACCGATACCATTCTCATTACTCTCGGCTTCAACATGAGCTGCGTTGATGGCTCGTTGAGCTTCCTCCACAGCAGTGTCAAACCCAAAAGATCTATCTATTACTGGTATATCGTTATCGATCGTCTTCGGTATTCCAACCACAGCAACTTTAAGTCCACGTCTCCTAATCTCCTACATGGTTTAATTATACACAAATCTATTGATGTTGATTTGTTAAAGCTTACAAATTAATATATATTCCGATGATTGTTACCTCATATATTTTTGAAGCTCCTCTCTGTGTTCCGTCTCCACCAATAATGTAAACCTGGTTGATTCCTCGATCTTGGATGCTATCAACAATCTTTGTGGTATCATGTCCACCTCGTGAGGTACCGATGATTGTTCCTCCGCGTTTATGGATATCGTTCACGACTTTAGAGTTCAAAGGGATCGTGTTCTTGGCATAGAATCCCTTGTATCCACCCTGTTACATATGAGAATCCATTAGGACAATTAGTTGCAAAAACTCAAACTCATGTAGACGAAGAGATCATAAATATTATGTTTTTCACAAAGCTTGCTTACATCGATTCCAAGGATTCTCTTTACTCCATACATGTATGATAAGCTGCTCACGAGTTCTCTAATCACGGTATTGAGACCGGGACAGAGACCTCCACATGTAACAATGCAAGCATGGACTTCATCTGACTCGAAGTAAACCTTTTGGCGTGGACCAGCGCGTCTGAAATGGATTCCTCTTGGACCATCTTTGTGGACTATAATCTGAATAACAAGAACAAAAATAGAACATTATGACATAATAAATCATCTAAATACCATTTTTCAAGCAGGGTAAAGAAGGATTTTGCTTGATGAATTTACCTTCTCAGGTACAGTATCTTCTGTATCAACAAAGTATTGCCTGACAAACAAACAAAAAAAATCAAAACACAAAACTATGAACCCTTTATGCAGTGAAAATCACTGGAGGTCATTAGCTCAGCTGGACTTGATTTATGGTCATTGTGTTAAAGGGTCTCCGGTTCGAGTGAACATTGGGACGAAACTAATATTATATGTTGTGGTTTCGGTCCTGAACCCATGAAATTCAAGAAATACTTACTGGATAGGTGAAAAATACTTACTTAACCACTGAGTAAGCTGGATTGTCTTTTAATGGATTTTGATAAGTCTGCAAATAACATATATACCGTGAAAGCATATCAAAACTACAGAGCCCAAAGCAAAAGACTCATCCATTGTTAAGAGACGATATTAGATACGATCTCTTTGTGAAGATTGGAGAATATTCCTTTTTAACTTTACAAATCAATAAAACAACAACCAGAGATCAAAGTGCAACGTACAGGAAGGTCAGGAAGATAATCGATGAGATGCGGAACGTCTTGTAGTATATAACCACCAGAACCGTTGACGATCTTCGGACTAGACATAATCAGAAGATGTAAGAGTGTGTGAGAGACGAAGAACTTTTCTCGCTTTTTTTAGACGGGTAATCTGATCACACAGGTGGTTGGCCTCAAATAAAACTTTTAAACATGAGTGTGTTATATGCAGTTGGGTACAGGATTCTCGTGTATATATATAAAATGCAGGAAAAGAAGAACTTTCAAAGGAAAAGATTATTCACAGTTCAGTTTCAAACAAAAAAAAAAGATTATTCACAGTATTCTAGAACAGTTTAAATTTTCCATCTATGGACATAGTTGACTTGGGGGCTTGTAAAATAAGTAATTTAAGTTAACTATTTGTAAAATAGTATTTTATCCTCTCTTTTTTTTTTTGGAACACTAAAATAGTATTTTATTCATTCGTTTCAAATAGTGCCGTTTAACATCTTATGGAATTTAAAGAAAAAATATTCAATATTTTTAAAAGTTACTATTTAAAGAAACATTGTTTTTTGATAAAAGTATAAAAATATAATTTTTTGATAAAACTATAAAATATTTCTTTCAATCTAATTTTCTTTATAGTTAAAATTTTATTTTAAAATAAATAAATTAGTGTTTTTAACAATTAAAAATAAGAGGTTGCGTCTTGACCGGTTCCACCTTTTGTATTTTCTACTAAAGCATGTCTGTTTCAACGTTGAAGGGATATTCCGACGATAAAGAAGCATAATCTCTTAATTAAAAAAAAGAAGACAAATCAGTTTTTATGTGCCGACTATCTCTGTTCTCTGATTGGTAAAATATCAGAGGACTGGAGTAAAATGGTGAAACCAAAAAGCAAATGCAAAGTTATATGGACCCACTTTAATGAGCGATATATTTCCATCTTCTATTAGTTGAGAAAAGAGTTGCGCCAGAAAAAAACTAAAAACACATGATAACAAAAAAAAAATTTACTCTACATATAGTGGGTCCAGCGTAAATGGTTTTACTCCGTTTTGCGCTGATATGTTTACCAATCAAACACTTTTTTTTTTGAAAGCTGGTTAAACTATCTCTGTTTTACGTTTGTATATTTGTTTAGGATAGTTTTCTCGAATCTTTGTGCCTTATTTTTTTGGGATGTCATCATGTCATGTATCAGGCAACTATTGCTGCTTACAAAGAGATAATCTGATTTTAAAATTTGTAGAATCCAAAAAGAGTTGACGAAAGCCTATAAAGTTCATAATTCTATTGCTTACTCGTTTTAAATAAATTAAATATCAATTGTATATAATTAATTTAAATAAAGTAAACTATACTCGTGAAACGTATGAATCATCGAGTTTTCTGGAATCGACTATTCTGTGGTCAACTGAAAATAATGAAATTTCCCACCGAACCAGAATAAAAACTACTAGTAGAAAATGTGTATTGTTTCTTTTGAGCCATTATTTCTGTTTTTTTCTATGTACGATTTCTAATATTATTTTTTAGTTTTCATTAAAATAAAATATTTTTATAATTGCCATTTCAACTTTTTGTCTAACTGTTTCATTTATTTTAAAATAAAGTCGTATAATTTTATTTATTTGTTAAGACTTATGATTTAACTAAATAAAGAGAATATTTCTTCCAAAATAATTTAGTACACTATTTTCTTAATAAATTTTGAAATAAACAAAAAGAAATAAAATATAAAAGTACAAAATTATAAAACTTTGATTTATTGGATATTTTAAACCAAATTAATGACTTTTACTAATACCACTCCATAACAAATAATGGGAATGATTGGTAGAGGCTTTCTATTTTTTACTCTAAGATTTAGGTTTTAGATTTTTATCTTTGGCTTTAGTTTATTTTGATGTAGAGAATTTTTAGAGCACTGCA
>NW_026619423.1:0-8423 GCF_000801105.2 Raphanus sativus | reverse complement strand
CTATGTCTAGCACTCTTTATCACATTTAAACAACCCATCATATTGTTAGTTAGAGCAACTACCTTGCTCATTTTAGGAATTGTTTCTTTTATTTCCATCATATAAACCAACCTTGCCTAGGATTGATTAGTAAATTTTATTTAATTGGTTCCCTAGCTCCTCGTGATTCGATCCCTAAGTACTACATTTGTACCTCTTATTTGAGAGAGTAAGGTCTACTGGGTAATTTGAGCACTATCAAATTTGGCGCCGTTGCCGGGGAGCTTTGATCGCCATTAGATTTAATCTTATTAATCTTAGGTTTTTCTTTTACCCCCTTTCTGATTAAACTTTTTCTTGTCTTTTCAGGTACATGCCCAGCAGTACCTGAAGCAACAAGGGAAATCAACTATTATTCTCAGAAGATCCTGCACACTTGGAACGCTCAATCCGCAAAGACCTACGCTCCGCATCGATCGACAGAACCGCAATACCGTCGACTGATACTCACGTTCGACAGTCGACCGACACTCAGACAACACCGTCGAATGATACCGTTCGCTGATCCACATCGTTCGATACTTCTACCCGTATATCGATCGACACTACTCCGCAAAGCATGGTCGCGATTGTTATTCTCACGCAGGGCGAGAATGGAAACCTGTATGACCAAGATGGTCATCTGCGTAATGCAACAGGTCAGAAGCTAGATGCACAGGGAAACATAATCCCTGAGCCTGAAGCTGAGGCTCCAGGAGAAGCTCAAAAACGATCGTTGGCAGACTATAACCGTCCAGACGAGTACTACACCAACAGATCAGCTATTCGACTTCCAGAGATTCAGAAGCCGAACATCGAGCTCAAGCCTCAGTACTACTCTCTCGTGTCTCAGATACCTTATTATGGGCTATAACACGAGCATCCAATAGACCATCTGGAGAGGTTCGAGGATCTTATCGAAGCTATTCGTATGGATGGAGTCCCTGAGGACTACCTACTCTGCAAGCTCTTCAAATACTCACTGATTGGAGAAGCTTCGCACTGGCTCAAGAAGCTACCTAGTGGGACTTTCACGCAAAAGCCTAGTGGGAATTTTAAAGACGCGTGGATCAGATTTAAGTTCTTCCAGTGAGACTGTCCACACCATGGATTCAATGAAGTGCAGCTGCTAAGCACTTTCTACAGAGGTATCGCCTTAAGGTATCAAATGGCTCTTGATACTGCTTGTGAGGAGAACTTCAACACCAGGAATCCAATAGAGGCTGTGAGACTTATTGAGAACCTAGCCAACAGCAGCAGCACCAAGAACACTGAAATCTGACAAGAAGAAATCGGTTGCAGCCATCGGGGAAGACCAGATGAATGAAGTCAGAGCCAAGATAGATGCTTTACATGCATTTCTGGGGCAGCCAGTCTGCTCAGCTGAAAAAGGAGAGGCTAGAGAAGATGATACAGAGGAAGATGTGAACTACATTGGAGGTACTGGATTTCAGAGATATGGAAACCAGAGTGGAAACAGAAACTTTTTTGGCAGTGGTCAGAAGAGTAACAACAACCAGAGTTCACAGTATCAGAAACCCTTCACCAACACAAGGAACTACGGCAACTCAGCTTACCAAAACCCACCGCCACCCACCCATGAGAGTAAGTTTGATGCCATGATTGATAGAGTTCCGGAAGGTCAGCATAAGATTACAGTAGACTTCAATGGGAAGATTGATTCTGTCTTCAACAATCTGACCACAAGGATAGACACCATTTGCACTCAAGTTAAGAAACTTGAGACACAGATTGTCCAGACTGAAGACTCTATCAGGAGGATTGGAACTTCTAAGGAAGTAGGGGAAGGAAATAGGAAACACCACGTTAATGCTATCATAGATGATGATTTCTGGCAAGTGGTGAAACAGGAGAAGCTACAAGAAGGCGACTTTGAAGTGGAAAGTTCACTAAGTCTCGGTGGATCACAATGGTGTCGATCGACACCAACTAGTCCACATCGATCGACATCAACGATGTCATTTCCAGATACGATTGCAGATTGCAACGCGGTTAGGATATTGACACATGCTGAATTCACGGCTTCTCATCCATACCCACCCACCCACACCTACGAAGATATCGACCGACGAGACGAGCCACTCATCGATCGACACAAAAACGAGAAACGTATCGATCGACCTTTTTCTCCACCTATCGATCGACACGCACCTCTCACATACCGAGTGCAATTATCATCGATAAACAGCAACCGAATCAATGCACTCTGACCCACACCGAAACCATAAGCTAACCCTACAAAAATCACTGGTAACCCTTCAGACACTACACCTACATCAGAGGGAACTGAAGGAAGAAGGTTAAGGAGTAGGAAGGAGAAGATTCCTAAGAACCTTAAGAGGGAAGGTAATGAAAAGGAGATTAATGGTTTCACTAAGAGAGTTATCAGAATCCCACCAAAGAAACCTTTTGAGGAGGTTTACTTCACAAGCAGATTGTGGATGTTCTTCAGAGAAACAAGGGAGACTGAAACTGACATTAGGAGAAGGTTTGACAATGTCAGAGAAGATATGAGGAAAAGGATTACTTTGCAGAAGAAGAGTGATCCTGGGAAGTTTGCAATACCCTGTGTGGTACAAGGGATTGAATTTCCTCATGCACTATGTGACACTGGTTCATCAGTCAGCATATTACCAAAGGTCATGGCAGACCATCTGGGCCTGCAAGTAGAGCCTTCACCAGAGATCTTTACTTTCGTGGATTACTCTCAGATAAACTCTGGAGGCTTCATTAGAGACCTGGAGGTACATATTGGTAATGCTATCGTCCCTGTGGATTTTCATGTCCTAGACATCAAGCTAAATTGGAACTCTTCCCTCTTACTTGGAAGAGCATTTATGGCTACAGTAGGAGCCATATGTGACATGAACACCAACAGGATGTGCTTGACTATGATAGATCCAGAGATCCACTACGACCCTGTCAAGCTTGGCAAACCACCAGCCAAATCAGTGGTAAAGGAAGATGATTACTCAGTAAGGAGTTGGGCAGATAGCGGATTTCATGAGAGTTTTGCAGTAGACATAGCCACCTCTTCCCACAATGGAGACCACAGTGAAGAACATGATGCAGACTAATGGGAAGAGAGAGCTTGGGAAAATTACTTGGAGAATGACAGATTTGCAATTTGATTCCCACAATCGATCGACATCAAACGCCCACCATCGATCGATTATCTACTTCATCCAGCAAAACGACATCGTCCATCGATCGACATCGCTAGTATCACATCGATCGATATTAACCAGGACGACTTGAAGGACAAAATCAGAATTTCACCGATTAGAGCAACACATGGGTATAAAAGGTTGGCAACTTAAGCCACGAAAATTCAAAACTTTTCACCTTCTACCCAGCAGCTTCCAGCAATCAGAAACCTAGCAATGGAGGACTGCAGCAACATGTACAATCGATCTAACCGTGCTGCTAGACGTGCACCATCGATCGCCACCACCACATCACCATCGATCGACGCCTTCAACAGAGCTCAACCTCGATCTCATGAACCTTACGATATCAGGAACGTTTCACTAACATCTGATGAATTTGGAATTATCAGGGACACATATGGCTATGCAAGAGCAATGGATGGAAGAGTTCTGCACATAACCAGAGAAGACATAGCAGACATCCTCCAAGTTGCTAATGGACCAGAAAACCTGTTCACACAGCAACGTAGCCATCCAGACATCCTAGCTCACGTCCAGAACAACCACAACACCAACACAAGGGAGGATACAATTCCTCAACACTTCGGTCAACCTAGGAATTCACCATCGATCGACATCGTTTCAACACCATCTATCGACGGCGGATATCTCAGATCGATCGACAGACCAAGAGTCAGATCGCCCGACAGACGATTGGAGTTTGGACGACGTGCCTTCAATACTGATGGATCCAGGAGATTCAAGTGGGAGGCTAAGGATGAATATGGTGTCTACAGAGATGAGTTTGGCTATGCTCGAGGAGTTGATGGTGAGATCATCCATGTTACCAAGGAGAAAGTAAAGAGAATTCTGGATAGAGCATCCCTTTTTCACAGAGGTTGCTTACGCCTTCCAGTACACACACGCCCCTACCATGCATACATACCACCACCAGTACCCTACAGTAGAGAGGAGATAGATGATATGGTGACTGATGTATGGAGAGCTCAGGCACACCTTGAGGCAAACATGAACACATTGGTGGAAGACACTTTGCAGCCTTTGGATGTCAGTTACAAGGACTTCCAGAATGATATGGCTGAGATAAGAGTGGAGCTTGGACACATATTGACCATGCTTGAGAAAGAGGCTACGCCACTAGTATCGACCGACAGAGTACGAGTACCATCGATCGACATCGGCAGGACTACATCAATGGACCGACCAGAATGTTCATCAACTAAGAGAGATGAATGAGAGGTTGCTTACATCAATACACGGATTGGAGACGTCTACAGCCCTCTCAACAACAACGTCGAATGGTTAAGCAAGAGGATCGATCTTCTACAGCAAGAGTTGGACACAATTCGCCAAAATGATCAAGCTAAGAATGCTACTTTTCCATCGATCGACATACAATCTTCATCGTCGATCGACACAAGATTCGCAGAACAGGAAGATAGGATGAAAGCATACCTGAGGAAGCATGAAATTTTCAGTTCACCTATCCTGCAATTCCATGCCACACTGTCACAGCAGCTGAATGAGCTACAACAAGACATGAGCATAGTTCAAGATCATCTCTGTCTTCGTGACAGAAACGCAACATCGATCGATAGGCCTAGACTAATATCGATCGCCAGCAAGCCACCACCAGCGAAGAGATCATGCACTGCGGCAGAAGTTGATAATATCAAAGATCAGCTGTACGAAGCTATGAATTCTATGGAGGAGAGACTCAACGGGACCTGTGATACCATTGACTACACTGTTAACGAACGAGTTAACAGCCTATGCAGAACTACTCGCCATATGAAGGGCAATATACGTGCTCTGCAGTACCAAGGACAATGCTCACAGTCGATCGACACACTAGATTCTGAGTCGACCGATAGACCCCTCAGCGAAATGACCGACGCGCATCTCGTAGCATCGATCGACACCGAGTCTTTAGCAGACCGAGATCAGTTTATTCTTGACAGGATCAATGAATTACAGAGTGAGCTGAAAGAATTGTCCGTACATACTTACCAGACCATCAACAGGAAGGTTGACAACATCGAATACATTGAAAATTCTGTGAGGAAACTTCAAGATACAGTCCTCCAGATAGATAAGAAACAACTACGAGCGGATGATGCCACAAGAAGCTTTGTCGCCACATGGTTCAATAGTAGGAGACACAAAATTGATTATTGATGTTCGGCAATCAGCAGTTTCTGCACCCCATGAGTCACTCACCTACCACAGTCAAGCTAAATGACTATAACAAAGCGCTGAGTGGGAGCCAACCCACTATTAGGTTTTATTTTATTTTTCTTTATTTTATTTTATTTTTCATTTTTGCTTTTATTTTTTCGGATTTATTTTGCAGTTTTTATTAGATCCAAGTAGAATGATGATTCCATCGACCGACATTCACCATTCATATCGCTCGACACCACACGAACATTACTAACGATCGACGTATACCACTACGAATCGATCGACACCTTGTCGATCAGGTTTATTCATTCTAACTTGTTATATTTATTAATTATGATTTATTTTATTTACCTCACCACCGGCTGTGTTACACTGGGACAGTGTAATTTAAGTCTGGGGGGGAGTTTACTAATATGTGTTTTTATTATGGTTTTTATTCAAATTGTTTTTCAAAATTATTTTTCGTATAAGTATTAAATAGGAACATTGATATAGATTTATATTTGATTGTCTGACTACTCTTTAGCACCATTCTAGATTACTGATTGCAGATAGTACTAAAGATGCTAAAGTGGATCCACCTGTCATCTATATTCACTAGCTAAGATTGTTTGAAGGAACCAAAGCTGACCTCCAACACTAATACTGACTTATTTGCTTGTCTTGGGGCTTGGAAATCACTGGATCGGAATCCTCCTACAAGTCTGGAAGGTAAAAAGTTTGTGTGTTTCTGGTTCCCTTCCTTCTCTCTCTTCGGCATCTCAAGATCTAAGTTTATGTTATAAAAGATTGAAATGATTTCTTGAGAGGCAGAGGGGTAGGAGTGATTCCTGCGACCCCAGTATTCTAAATCTCAAGGATGATCACACATTGTAGAAACGAGGGATAGGTTGAGTACCGAACCCCATTATGCGCTACACTTTGCCAAAAAAATGTATGAGTTACAATGCAAATGTCAATGAGATGGACTAGATGACCTATGTGGCATCGAAACCTGTTGAAATTGAAACTAATAAGAGATTCAGAGAAGAGAGAAGAGGGGAGAAAGGGACCAGAGAAGACTACCTGTGTGTTCAGATACTTGTTTCAGTTGAATCCATGTGTCCTTTGATCGATATTCCCAAGGTAAAGCCTGCACTTTTATTTTATGTTAAGAAATTAGTAGAGGGGAATGTCAGATGAGATTTGCTAAGTTGTTGACTAGATGAGTTTGGTTTCTAAGCTAGGATAAGGCATAATGAACTTCTGTGATTAGGATGTTTAGACATGAATTGCAAACCCATAGAGTGATGACTTCAATATTTTGAATCTTTGAGTTCCTGCTGTTTTCAAACCTTTTCCAAAGACTACTGTTTTTGCTTGAGGACAAGCAAAGGAGTAAGTCTGGGGGAGTTGATATAACATGGATTTTACCCGTTTTTAACCATGGTATACTAGTATTTTATTATATATTTAATTTGTTTTCTAGCCTATTAGGTATGTTTTCAGGTTCAAGAGCATTTTGTGAGAAAGTGATGTTTTTGGAGCATTTTGGAGTGCAAGAGATGATACACCCGAGTTGACCATTCAAGACTAAGTCGGAAGTCAACATTGCAATTATAATCGATCGATACTCGTCCTGAGTTGTCGATCGATGTAGCTGCGAAGATCCGCATACTAGAAGATTATAATCGATCGATACACATCCAGTGTTGTCGATCGATATCGAAGACGAAATGGTTTAGCCGACTACTTCACCAAGACTTCACCAAATTACGAGATTGCCCCTGACGAGTTTTTAACCTAATGGAAATGCTTAAATATTCCTGCTAAGTGTTTTTTGACGGCAACCTTCGAAAGAAGCAAGCTTTTGACAACCCTCAAAGCAGAAAGTGTGAGAGAGAGACTAGAGTTTTATTTGTTTTGAGAGATTGGAGAGATTTCTCATCTCCTTTTGTATTTCTTTTTGAATTATACAGAGGTATCCTGGCCCCACCGAAATGGTCCAGACTAGTCACGTGTTGCCACATGTCGGTCCTTTTGTATTTCTACTTTATTCTATCTATGCAATTCTTTCATTTATCTATTGTTATGAATTGCTTAGCTATGTCTGAGTAGTCTACTTGCTAGATCTAGGGTTCAAATAGGTTTGTGGGATTAGCCCCAAACTATAATTGCTAAGTTGTGGTACTCATCAAATGGATTGCACCCTATGCTTGTTTTAGATTAGCTAACTAGAACATAGATCACTAGGATCTTTGATTATCTTGAATTATCCATTTGAGCTTGCTTGTCTCCCGTTGAGAAGAGCGACAGCTCCTCCTTGAGACCTTGTGTTCATATTCGGCTCGCGCCTAGGCAGATCTAGAAGCCGTCGATCGATATCCCGACAGTTGAATCGATCGGCGCTGCGAAAGGTGTATCGCTCGATATATCAAAAGGATATCGACCGACTCTTTTTCTGTGTCATCATGCGAAAGGTGTGGCCAGAGATCTAGATTATTTAACCAGTGATACTTCACTTGAGTTAAGCGGCTGAGATCTATAGTATTATGCAAGCAACTTGTTAAAGCATTTATAGAGATTATAATCTCCATTCCTGAATAGAAACCCTATGTCTAGCACTCTTTATCACATTTAAACAACCCATCATATTGTTAGTGAGAGCAACTACCTTGCTCATTTTAGGAATTGTTTACTTTATTTCCATCATATAAACCAACCTTGCCTAGTATTGATTATTAGATTTTATTTAATTGGTTCCCTAACTCCTCGTGATTCGATCCCTAAGTACTACTGCTGTACCTCTTATTTGAGAGAGTAAGCTCTACTGGGTAATTTGAGCACTATCATGAACAAATATGTAAGAAGTTTGATTGGGAAACACTAATCAGTGGAGAATAACCAGGAAGTTGAATAAATCTCATAGGAGTTGTTAGTAAGAAGATATCTCACTTTCTATCCAGGTGATACCAGATTAGCCTGTTCGGACATATGGCAATATCTTCATGATTCTTATCAAACCAGGATAAACCACAATGTAAGAAGCTT
>NW_026619422.1:0-8427 GCF_000801105.2 Raphanus sativus | reverse complement strand
TTCATAAACAGTACAACGAGTGTGAAAGAGATTCTCCCTTTGATCAATGTCTTCTGGTTTGGATTGGACTGAAGAGACCTTCTTGTAACCAGGAGCTGTCCTCGGACTGGATAATCTATCAACTCTTCCTCGGAAGCATCAGCATTCTCTTCCTCAGATATAATATCTCCATTATCCAAGAGAATCATCACCTTCTTGTTAGTGCATTCATTAGCATGTGACCAATCCATGGCACTTGAAACACTTCACATCTCTTGATCTAGTTGCTGGGTTTTTCCCTTATCATCACGCTGATAGGCTTTGTGTTCTTCCTTGGGTTTAGCTAGGCTTTTCTCATCCTTGGTTGTCCTGTAGTTGTTGCCGTATGAACCCTTGGAGCTGTTCTTTCTCTTCTGTTGTTGCTCAATGAGGATAGCTTTGTGAAGAAGCTCATAGATGTCATCATAATCCTGCAGCTCCAATCGATCTTGTATTTCTCTGTTGAGACCAGCTTGGAACCGAGCCATAGTTGCATTAGAATCCTCAACAACAGATGCTTTATCATGAGAGTCTCCATCTCCTGATAGTAATCCTCCACGCTCTTAGATCCTTGAGTGAGCCTCCTTAGTTTCAGATGAACATCCTTGTGGTAATGACTTGGAACAAATCGTTTCCTCATGAGAGTCTTGAGTTCAAACCAACCTGATACTGCTGCTTCCCGGTTCTTCTTCTTGTTGAAGTAATCTGATCCCACCAGTGAAGAGCATAACCATTGAATTCAGTTGCTGCAAGTCTAACCTTCTTGAGCTCTGAGTAGTTGTGACAATCAAAGATCAACTCTATCTTTTTTCCCAATCAAGGTAATCGTCTGGATTGCTGGTACCACTGAAGATTGGTACTCTGAGCTTGATGTTACCAAGACTGTCATCTGGCCTGTGTCTCTCTGCCCGTTGGTTCTGGTCTGAGATGGTGCTCTAACTGATCTTACTTCATCTGAACTCCTTCCAGAAGAGGTGATATCATCATCAGTTAAGCCAGTAGCAACTCTCTTGCCTCTCCTTTTCTCTCTAGCAGCTTTCCTAGCCTGAGAAGCACTACCTAAAACATTGTTAGTAGCAAAGGAATTTCTTTCAAATTCAAGTTTCTTATCTATTGCTTTCATCAGAGTTGACATCATAGCATCCATCTGGACTTTGTTGAAAGGTTTGGATGATCTTCCCGCTCATGCTCTTCATCCGACATGATTCCTATTAAGAAACTCAACAAGAAAGGTTAGAACACAATATTGATAGCCGAAGCCTCACTGGTGTTTCTCTCAAGTGTTTCTCTCAAGTGTTTCAGTTTGTGAATCCAGGAGTTCAATAGCAAACAGAGTTCAAGCCTTTTGAAGTCAATTCCCTACCCCAAAGAGAAGAAAGATAGACAGTATTAAGAGATTTAGTTCGCAAGAGGCTTTACCACCAGAGACTGGATTTCTCTTCAGTCTGGCTGGATTTCTCTTCAGCCTTAGATGCCTTGATCTTTCTTTTTTTTATTTTATACTGGTCGGCCCCCTCGCACTTTTAGATAGGTAGAAAAGAGATGGATAGATTCACAGAAACAGAATAAAAGAGGTTCCCAAAGAGAAGAAGAAAATCGAGTACAAACCCTGAATCAAAAGCCCTCAATCTGCTCTGATACCACTTAATGAAACCCTTGTTGGTTTTAAATCCCTTTTTGATGGATCTGAGGGTGATTTGGGTTGTGGTTTTGCGGAATGGATCAAGGATGGTATTGTCTCCTTGATAGATGAATGGTTACTTGGATAGATTGATAGATGGAGATGGTTTGCGGATGAAGGTAGAGATGGTTTGTGGATCTTCAGTGTGAGATCGATGGAAGAGATCAAACACTTGTGTAGATGTGCTAGAGATCGTGAGTATCACGCCCACAAACAATGATCTCAAGCCAAAAGCCTTGCAGAGAATCAACTCCTAGGCAAACAGTGTTCAGAAACTGAACAAAGGATTCACAAGAACAAAGGAATGATTTTTATTGAAAAGTGAATGAATCATACTTTGGATTCTCACGGTTTATGTAGAACAAAGACAAAGAAATATTGTGGAAACTTGCAACAAGACTTGTGTGAAACTAAGAAGAAAACACTTAGAACTAGGCAATCTCGAAGACTGAATAATTGAAGAACTCCTTGACTTGATTCTCCATCGAAGTTGGTTTTGGTTTAGAATAAACCAACATCGAAATTGCATTCTTCAATCTCCTGGTTTGTGATCTTGTAACCGGGCCTAACTTGGTTATGAGATCATGGTTGTCGTGGGCTTTACTTGTCTCCTCTTCAGCAACATCTAGCTCACTTGTCTCCTCTTCAGTATCACTTAGCTGAATCAGCTCCTCATGCTCCGCATTGTCTCCTTGTTTAGCTAGGTTTGCATCACCCCAACTAGAGTTCTCAATGACATCTCTCCTTATGAAGTTCTCAACAAGAGCAAACCATCTCTGGATCACATGCGGGTGTTTGGATGTATCTGTTTTGTATTGGTACCAGGAGGGCAGAGGAACAAGCTTGATGCAAGAAGCACAAAGGCAGTGTTCATTGGGGTATTCTCCTCACCAGAAAGGCTACAAGTGTTATGTACCAGAGACCAGGAGGGTCTTAATCTCACGAGATGTCAAGTTCATGGAGTCTAGGAGTTACTATGATGGGAAGAATTGGGAAGATTTGGAGAATCTATCCCAACCTACTTCAGATAGAGCTGATAGCCTCAGAAGAGTAATGGAGAGTCTTGGCATCAGTGTACCTATTAAGAGGATACCTGAAGTACAAGAGACAGTACCAGTGCAACCAGGATTAGTAAGTGATAATGGGGACACAGAAATCACTCACCTTGATCCTGAGGGGGACAATCAAGCCGAACAACATCAAGAGGATGTTTCAGCAAGTCATGATCAAGCTGAGCATCATGCGCAAGAGGAGCAAGATCACAGTACTCAAGAGGAGACAGTGGTGAGCTCAAGCCAGCACAATAGTGGATCAGTGATACCTGAAGAAGGCACAACCCAACCAGAGCTAAGAAGAAGTTCTAGGATCAAGCAACCAGCATCAAACTGGAAGAACAACCGGGTCTACTTCAACTCGCAAGCTGTAGCTCATCCTATACAGGCAGTGTGCTCTCTTGCTCAATATCCTCAAGAGCATGTGGTGTTTATTGGGGAGTTGGATCAAGAGTACATCCCAAGGTCCTATGAAGAAGCTATGGAACTTGCTGAATGGAGAGAATCAGTGGGCAGTGAGACTAGTGCCATGATCATCAATGATACATGGTATGAAGCAGAGCTACCCAAAGGCAAGAGGGCAGTAACAAGCAGATGGATCTTTACAATCAAATACAATGCTGATGGGACAGTAGAGAGGCGTAAGACGAGGTTGGTAGCAAGAGGCTTCACTCAGACCTATGGAGAGGATTATCTAGACACATTTGCACCAGTAGCCAAGCTGCACACCATAAGGATAGTCCTATCCTTAGCAGTAAATCTAGAGTGGGATCTATGGCAGATGGATGTGAAGAATGCCTTCTTACAAGGTGAGCTGGAGGATGAAGTATACATGAAGCCACCACCTGGTTTGGAGCATCTAGTGAAGCCTGGAAATGTTCTTAGACTGAAGAAAGCCATCTATGGATTGAAGCAATCTCATAGAGCCTGGTATCACAAACTAAGCACCACACTGAATGGAAGAGGTTTTGTGAAATCTCAGGCTGATCACACGTTGTTCACACTGACCAGCAAGAAGGGAATCATTGTGATCTTGGTGTATGTGGATGATATCATCATCACTGGCAGTGATAAAGAGGGCATACTTGCAACTAAGGCATATCTCAAGTCATCATTTGATATCAAGGATTTCGGAGAGCTTAAATACTTCCTAGGCATTGAGATATGCAGATCCAAGGAAGGACTATTTCTATCTCAAAGAAAGTATGCATTGGATCTGCTAAAAGAGGCTGGTGATCTAGGAGGAAGAGCTGCAAAGACACCACTTGAAGATGGGTACAAAGTAATGCGTGAGGGGGAGATTGATAATCAACCATACACTGATGTCAAGCACTATAGAAGAATGGTTGGAAAGCTCATTTACCTCACCATAACCAGACCAGACGTGTGTTTTGCAGTCAACCAAGTAAGCCAACACATGCAAGCTCCAAAGATGCACCATTGGAATATGGTAGAGAGGATACTAAGGTACCTAAGAGAGGCACCAGGACAAGGAGTATGGATGGGATGCAACAAGAATACTGAGATTGTAGGCTATTGTGATGCTGATTGGGCAGGAGATAGAGTTGATAGGAGATCAACCACTGGTTACTGCACATTCATTGGAGGCAACTTGGTGACTTGGAAAAGCAAGAAGCAAAAGGTTGTGTCATGTTCAAGTGCTGAAGCTGAATATAGAGCCATGAGGAAGCTTACAAGCGAGTTGATTTGGATAAAGGGGTTGCTGAAAGATTTGGGAATTGAAGCTGCAACACCAATCACTATGCATTGTGATAATCAGGCTGCTATACACATTGCCAGCAACTCAGTCTTCCATGAAAGAACCAAACACATTGAAGTTGATTGTCATAAGGTGAGACAAGCTGTTGAGCAGAAGATCATCCTTCCATGTTACACCAGAAGTGAAGACCAGTTAGCTGACATCTTCACCAAAGCTGCAAGTTCTAAAGTCTGCGAGTTCATTCATTCAAAGCTTGGACTGGTGGATCTTTCATCTCAGTGATCCCCTCGCCATGAAGTGTTCTACTCTTTCCTTAATATGTTTTTGTCCCACTGGGTTTTGCATATTAAGGTTTTGATGAGGGAATGCTTCATGGTCTTCCAAGCTTGACTTGTTCCACATGGTCAAGCTTGAGGGGGAGTGTTGAGATGAAGCTGCATGAGTGAAGAGGAATCAGATCAGGTATAAGAAAGCAAAGGATCATCATTACTTGGGAATCAAGTCTGTCTGTACAAATGACCTAGCTTGGAATGCAAGATAGGGAAGTTGGATATTTAAATCAAGAGATATGAAGAGAAGAAGAAGAGACTCGCCAAGATAGAAGAGAATGGCGAGTGGAGAAGGTCACAGGTTTGGTTAAGGAGTATGTGGTCCTTCCAACCGTTGGGACCTGTCCCTCTCACTCTGATCATCTGTGCCATCTCTGCCCAAGACAGACTTGTTTATTATTTGTATGGGATTCTTTGTTTATTATTTCCTGTGGGATTTGTTTCCCTTTATATATGTTGTAACTCATCACAACAATGAATCAAGAAACTTATTTCTCTCTTTGTCTCTCTTTACTTTCGTCACTCTCTCTCTCTCTATTGTTCTTCATTTCTCCAGCAACATTTCTCTATTTGTCTCTCATATTTCTATCAATTCTCACAGTTATGCCTTTTGGTTTAACTAATGCTCCTAGCACTTTCATGAGACTGATGAATCATGTTTTGAGAGCCTTCATAGGACACTTTGTGGTAGTTTATTTCGATGACATCTTGATCTATAGCAAGAGTTTGTCTGAGCATACTGAACATTTGAAAATTGTTTTAGAAGTGCTTAGGAAAGAATCTCTCTTTGCTAATCTTGATAAATGTACTTTTGGAGCAGATCACCTTGTGTTTCTAGGCTTTGTTGTTTCAGCTAAAGGGATCAGGGTGGATGAAGAGAAAGTAAAAGCCATCCGAGATTGGCCAGTTCCTAAGAGTGTGAGTGAAGTCTGGAGCTTTCATGGACTAGCTGGGTTCTACAGAAGGTTTGTCAGAGACTTCAGCACTATTGCAGCACCCCTCACTGAAGTTATCAAAAAGAATGTGGGGTTCAGATGGGAAGAAGCACAAGAAGCAGCTTTTCAGAACCTAAAAGGGAAGTTGACTGAAGCACCTTTACTTGCACTCCCTGATTTTTCTAAAACATTTGAAATTGAGTGTCATGCTTCTGGTATAGGTATTGGAGCAGTGCTGATGCAAGAGAAGAAACCCATTGCCTATTTTAGTGAAAAGCTTGGAGGTGCTATGTTGAACTATCCGACTTATGATAAGGAGCTTTATGCTTTGATTAGAGCTTTGGAAACATGGCAGCACTACCTATGGCCAAAAGAGTTTGTGATCCACACTGATCATGAATCACTCAAGCACCTGAAAGGACAACACAAGCTGAACAAGAGACACGCCAAGTGGGTAGAATTTCTTGAAACTTTTCCTTATGTCATCCACTACAAGCAAGGTAAGGAAAACATTGTTGCTGATGCACTTTCTAGAAGATATACTTTGCTTACTACCATGGAGACTAAGTTGTTAGGTTTTGATCAGATTAAAACCTATTATGCTAATGATCCTGATTTCAAAGAACAATTTAAAGATGGTGAAAAGCATGCTAGTGGCAAGTCTTATCTAGCTGATGGTTTCTTATTCTTTGAAAATCGACTGTGCTTACCCACTTGTTCTTTGAGAGAGCTTTATGTCAGGGAATCCCATGGAGGAGGATTGATGGGGCATTTTGGAGTTGCTAAGACCTATGCTATTCTGAAGGAACACTTCTACTGGCCAAACATGAAGAAAGATGTTGAGAGGATATGCAATAGGTGTGTCGTTTGTACTCAGGCCAAAGCTAAGGCTCGTCCTCAAGGTTTGTACACTCCACTCCCTATTCCTTCAGCACCTTGGATTGATATATCAATGGACTTTGTGTTAGGATTGCCTAGGACTAAAAGAGGCCGTGATTCAATCTTTGTGGTGGTAGATAGATTCTCTAAGATGGCTCACTTCATTGCTTGCCATAAAACTGATAATGCTTCCATCATTGCTGACTTGTTCTTTAGAGATGTGGTTAGACTTCATGGCATGCCTAGGAGTATTGTTTCTGATCGTGACACCAAGTTCTTGAGTCATTTCTGGAAGACTCTTTGGTCTAAGTTAGGAACTAAGCTGATGTTTTCTACTACTTGTTATCCACAAACTGATGGACAAACTGAAGTAGTTAATAGGACCTTAGCCACTCTCTTGCGTGCTGTGATTAAAAAGAATGTTAAGACTTGGGAGGATTGTTTACCTCACGTTGAGTTTGCCTATAATCACTCTGTGCATCGTGCTACTAAGTTCTCACCTTTTCAGATAGTTTATGGATTTAATCCTTTGACTCCTCTTGATTTGTTGCCTTTACCTCACCAGGAACAGATTAATCTTGATGGAAAGGCCAAGGCCGAGTTTTGTTGTTTCTTTTCATGAGCAGGTTAAGAAGAATATTGAGGAGAGGACCAAAGTGTATGCAAGATTCGCCAACAAGGGCAGACGAGAGCTCATACTAGAACCAGGAAACTTGGTGACAATCCACTTGAGAAAAGAGAGGTTTCCTGAGGAAAGAAAGTCCAAACTCTTGCCAAGAACAGATGGACCATTTGAAGTACTGGAAAGGATCAATAACAATGCCTACAAGATAGATCTTCAAGGGAAGTATGCTATTAGTAATACTTTTAATGTTGCTGATCTAATTCCCTTTCGTGCTGATCATTTAGATTTGAGGTCAAATCCTTTCAAAGGAGGAGGGGATGATGCAAACCTAACTGAACAAAGAGCCAATATGGAGCATGAGGAGCTGATCCAGCTAAGTGATACTGATGAGGAGACAAGTGAGCTAGATGTTGCTGGAGAAGAGACAAGTGAGCTAGATGTTGCTGAAAAGGAGACAAGTAAAACTCGGATCAAATCAAACCATGACAATCATGATCTAATAACCAAGCTTGGTCCGGTTACAAGGTCACAAACCAAAAGATTGAAGAATGCAATTTCGATGATGGTTTACTCTAAACCAGAACCAACTTCGATGGAGAGTCAAGTCAATGATATCTTCAATCATTCAGTCTTCGAGATTGCATAGTTTTAAGAGTATTCTTCTTAGTTTTCACACAAGTCTTGTTGCAAGTTTCCATATTATTTCTTTGTCTTTGTTCTACATAAACCGTGAGAATCCAAAGTATGATTCATTCACTTTTCAAATAAAAATCTCTCTTTGTTCTTGTGAATCCTTTGTTCAGTTTCTGAACACTGTTTGCCTAGGAGTTGAATCTCTGCACGGCTTTTGCCTTAGATCATTGTTTGTGGGCGTAATACTCACGATCTCTGGCACATCTATACAAGTGTTTGATCTCATCCATCGATCTCACACTGAAGATCCACAAACCATCTCTACCTTCATCCGCAAGCCATCTCCATCTATCAATCTATTCAAGTGATCATTCAATCATCAAGGAGACAATACCATCCTTGTTCTAATCCGCAAAACACAACCCATATCACCCTCAGATCCATCTAAAAGGGAAAACAAACCATCAAGGGTTTCATTACATAAGGTTTATGAGAAGAAGATATCCCACCTTCTATCCAGATGATTCCAGATTAGCCTGTTCGGACATATGCCAT
>NW_026619421.1:0-8430 GCF_000801105.2 Raphanus sativus | reverse complement strand
GGTTTTTACGGGAAAATTTGCGGTTTCGCGGGAAAACAATATTTTCGGTTTTGGCGGGAAAACACATTTTTGCTTGACGAGAAAATGCGTTTTTGAGATTTTGGTGTGAAAATTTAGTTTTTAGGTTTTCGCGGAAAAATAAAATTTCGTGGTTTAATCAGTTTTCATGTGTGGCAAAATGATATTATGTTTAGGTTTGTAATTTGTGAATTATATTATGGGCATAATAGATATTATACCATTTTGAATGAACCATCTCCATTCAAATGATCCAAATTGGTTCATTTGAATGGACTTTAAAATTAAGCCTAGATTTTCAAAAATTATCCGAATGATCCATTTGAATGAGTTGTACTTTTTGTGACTAAACAAACAAAACTCTCATCTTCATCCAAATGGCTCATTTAGATGGAGAAACAAATAGGTCCAAAGAAGCTGCTTACAATACGATGGGAGAGGAACATAAAAACATATCCACTACAAGAAAACAGCACTTTGGCGAGGAAAATTAACGAGGAAATATGATCTTCGTAACTTTACGACGACTTTACGAGAAAATTACAAAGAAAGAAGTAAACTTCGTTATTTCCTCGTAAAGTAACGAAGACAATATTTCGTCGTAAAACCAACGTAACTTTACGTGGTCTTAACGAGGAAATACACTTTCCTCGTAAAGACCACGTAAAGCTTGCTTTATCTTTACGAGGAAAAGAGGAAATATACATTCCTCGTTAAATCAACGTAAGATTACGTCACCTTTACGAGGAAATTTTGAAGCACGTTTTTTTTGGCTACCTACCTATTCCTCGCAAATTCATTGCAAAACTTCAATTACCAGATTCGAAAATTTTCTATAAATATGGAAGTTTCAACATCATTTTAAACACACCAACAAGAAAAAAAAAGAAAAACGTGAAAGGAAAAAAATGTCAGGCTCTAGGAATGTCTACAAGTTGCGGAGGTGGATGTATATGCATAGAGATGCTAACGGGAGAGTGACGAAAGAATACATTGCGGGACTGGAGACATTTATGCATCAAGCAGATTCCACACCGCTCGCCCTAGAAAGCGGTAAGATGTTCTGTCCATGTCGGAAATGCAACAATTCGAAATTGGCAAATCGTGAAAATGTTTGGAAGCATTTAATAAATAGAGATTTCACGCCAAATTACTATATCTGGTTTCAACATGGAGAAGGTTATAATAATTATGATCAGAATGAAGCTAGTAGTAGTAATAGCAATTTTCAGGAAGAACTGGTTGCTCATCATTTGCATAATGAACATAGTTACCATCAGGAGGAGCAGATGGTAGATTTTGATAGGGTTCATGATATGGTAACTGATGCATTCGTAGCTCATGATGAAGATGAAGAACCTAACATAGATGCAAAAAAGTTTTATGAAATGTTAAATGCGGCGAATCAACCACTTTACAGTGGTTGTAGAGAAGGTCTCTCTAAGTTGTCGTTGGCTGCTAGAATGATGAATATTAAAACTGATCACAATCTACCTGAAAGTTGCATGAATGAATGGGCAGACTTGTTTAAAGAGTATTTGCCGGAAGACAATGTGTCTGCTGATTCTTATTATGAGATTCAAAAACTGGTTTATAGTCTTGGGTTGCCTTCAGAGATGATAGATGTTTGCATCGACAACTGCATGATCTACTGGGAAAATGATGAGAAGTTAGAAGAATGTCGATTCTGCAAGAAGCCACGATTCAAGCCGCAAGGACGGGGACGTAATAGGGTACCGTACCAAAGGATGTGGTACCTACCAATTACAAACAGATTGAAAAGATTGTACCAATCAGAGCAGACTGCTGGAAAGATGAGATGGCATGCCGAGCATACTCAGACGGATGGTGAGATGACACATCCATCAGATGCAAGAGCCTGGAAACATTTTAACAAAGTATATCCGAAATTCGCTAGCATATCCGGAATGTATATCTCGGATTATGCACAGATGGATTTAGTCCATTCGGAATGTCAGGGAGACAATATTCATTGTGGCCAGTCTTTCTTACGCCATACAACCTGCCACCGGAGATGTGCATGCAACGGGAGTTGCTATTCTTGACCATATTAATACCTGGTCCGAAACATCCTAAAAGGTCGCTGGATGTTTTCCTGCAACCACTGATAAAAGAGTTGAAGGATTTGTGGTCAACAGGGGAGATGACGTATGACTGCTCAACGAAGACGAACTTCATGATGCGAGCGATGCTTTTGTGGACCATAAGTGACTTTCCTGCCTATGGGATGTTGTCGGGATGGACCACACATGGGAGATTAGCTTGTCCATATTGTAATGGAGCGACAGATGTGTTTCAACTGAAGAATGGGAGGAAGACAAGTTGGTTTGATTGTCATCGTAGATTTCTTCCCATTGGCCATCCGTACCGAAGAAACAAGACGTTGTTTAGGCACAAAAGGGTTGTGAGAGACACTCCTCCTCCATATTTAACGGAGAAGTAACTGAAAAGCAACTCGATTACTATGAAGCTTTGGAAACAGTTCCTCGTGGTGGTAATTGGCATGTTCCCCCTAATATGCCTGATTCTTACGGTGTTCATCACAACTGGCACAAGAAGAGTATATTTTGGGAGTTGCCATATTGGAAGGATCTTCTTCTGCGCCACAACCTCGATGTGATGCATATAGAGAAGAATTTCTTTGAGAACATCATGAATACAATATTGAATGTCCCGGGGAAGACAAAAGACAACATAAAATCGAGGTTAGACTTGCCGAATATTTGCTCAAGAAGCGAGTTACATATAAACAGCAATGGGCAAGTTCCTGTTCCGATATTCAGATTGTCTTCAGAAAAAAGTCGGTGTTGTTCAACTGGGTAGCATCAGAAGTGAAATTCCCCGATGGGTATGTTTCAAATCTGTCTAGATGCGTTGAAAATGGTCAAAAATTCTCCGGGATGAAGAGTCATGACTGTCATGTCTTTATGCAACGACTACTTCCCTTTGCTTTTGCGGAGCTACTTACTACAAACGCACATGAAGCACTTGTAGGTACTATATTATATATTGCAGTTATTTTATATATAATGATTTAGTTTGAAATATATATGACTAATATGTGTATAATTGTTTTTGGAATATACAAGGCATTGGAGCATTTTTCAGGGATCTGAGCACCCGCACCCTTAAAGTAGAAGTCGTGGAACAGCTTCAAGAGAACATTCCCATCTTATTGTGCAACTTGGAAAAGATACTTCCTCCTGGGTTTTTTGACGTAATGGAGCATCTAGCTGTCCACCTCCCATATGAGGCATTGCTTCGTGGACCTGTACATTACGGATGGATGTATCAGTATGAGCGAGCCATGAAATATTTGAAGGGAAAAGCAAAGAACCTTGCAAAGGTTGAAGGTTCTATAATTGCTGGAAGTTTGACGGAAGAAACTTCTCACTTCACATCGTACTACTTTGCGTCAAAAGTACGTACTCGGAAAAGAGCTCCAAGGAGATATGATGATGGTGGTGTCGCGCCAACATACGCAGTTGCTGGTGTTCCAGACATCTTTAGCCAGATTGGGCGACTGGGTGGGAAATCAAAAGAGGTTTGGTGGTCGAGTGAAGAAGACGCTCATAGTGCACACACCTATATTCTACTCAATTGTGAGGATCCATTGATTCGTTATTTTGAAAGGTAACATAAATGGACACATATAAATTAACACATATATATAATTGCCAAATATTAATTAATATAAAATGTGATTTTACAGCATATTTGTTTCACAAGTCGAAGAAACATTCCCTGGTATATCCACAACTGACGTAGACAAAAGGAAAGATCAACACTTTATAAAGTGGTTGAAGAATCAGGTATTAACTCAAACTCTTTATTCATAAATGATCTGTATTTTAACGTTCACTTTGTTTTTGCAGGTTGATTTTGACGACGATGCAGATTATCCTAAGTGGTTACACGAAGTAATTCAATCTCCACATGTAAAGGTCACCACCTCACAGATGTATTTCACACGAGGCTATAATTTCACACATATGAGTATGGTAGACAGCGGGCGACCAGTAACTATGGAATATGTGTGAAAGGGGAAACCGATTTCTACGGTATCTTGACAGAGATTATTGAAGTGGAATTTCTAGGGATATTGAAGCTGAAATGCGTCCTCTTCAAATGTGAGTGGTTCGACCCCGTCGTCAACAGAGGTGTTCGGTTTAACAAATTCGGTGTAGTTGATGTCAATGGTGGACGATGGTACAACAAATTCTTTATTTGGAATACATGAGCAGAATAAGCTTACTTCTATGTTTTCTTTATTTTTCAGGTACAACAAATTCGAGCCTTTCATCTTAGCTTCACAAGCATATCAAGTTAGCTACCTTCCATACCCTCGGATGAGAGAATCGGGAATAAATTGGTTATCCGTGATCAAAGTTACACCTCGAAGACGAATCATTAGTGGAGAAGAACCACAATTGCAAGAAGAACACATAAATGAAGTCGAGGAACCTGAACAACAAATTGATGACATTCTTCTCATTGATCCGCATAATCATGAGTATGAAGATCTTACCGACGATGGCACAGACGAAGCTGTTGAAGACGAGTTTTATGAAAATGATGATAATTCTAGTGATGACGAAAATGTATCCGATTGATGTATTTGTGTTTTAATATGATTGATTTTCAGACTTAATGCATGTGATTCGATTATTTTAATCATGAAAAACTATTTAATGTATTGAGATTATAAGAATTTGGGAATGTTTATAAAGAATTTGGGAATGTTTATAAAGAATTTGAGGTTTGAGGTTTTGAATGAAAAATAAAAGATTGAGGTTTGGGGATTGGAATATGAAGAGTAGAAGATAGGAAAGATGGTGTTTGTGGTTTGGGGTTTTTGATTTTAGGCGTTTAGAAAGCAAACTTCGTTAATTCCTCGTAGTTTAGGACGAAATAACGAGGAAAAAAGAAAAAAAAGAAAAACGCGGGCCTCGTTAATTCCACGTAAGACAGAATCGTCGTAAAGACCTCGTCAGCTTACGTGGAATTACCGAGGTTTTCTGTTTTTTTTTAATTCCTCCTTATTTCCTCGTGGAACGCAGGCATCGTTAATTCCACGTAAGACAGAATCGTCGTAAAGACCTCGTCAGCTTACGTGGAATTACCGAGGCTTTCTGTTTTTTTTATTTCTTCGTTATTTCCTCGTGGGTTTACGAGGTTTTAACGAGATACGTTGTCTAAACCCCTAAACCCTAAACCCCAAACCCCATCTTTCTTATCTATTTTGTCTAAATCCCAAACTCCAAACTCCATTAATAATTTTATAATTTTCAAAAGATTATATTTTCAAATCTTCAAAAGATTATATTTTCAAATCTTCAAAAGATTATATTTTCAAATCTTCAAATGATTATAATTTCAAATCTTCAAAATATTATATTTTCAAATCTTCAAAGGATTATATTTTTGTTGCAAGATAAAAAATTTAAATAAATAATTTGATTTTGTATAAGTTTATATTAGAAAGAAGAGATTGATATTAGAAGTTAAAGAATTGTGGTTATAAATTTTGAGGTTTGAAATATTAAGAATATTGAAGTTAAAAGGAAGATACGTTATGAATATATGAAGTAGAATATAAGAAAGATGGGGTTTAGGGTTTGGGGTTTCGATTTTAGAGGTTTAGAAAATTACCTCGTTAATAACTCGTAACTTACGAGGCTTTTACGAGGAACAGAAAGACGGGCCTCGCTATTTCATCGTTCGTTTTGGGACGGGCCTCACAATTTCCTCGTAAGGTTACGTGGTTTTTACGAGGAACAGAAAGACCGGCCTCTTTAATTCCTCGTAACCTTACGTGGAAATTGCGAGACCTTCGTAAGTTATATATACAACCGCACAAACCTCACACTCTCCATTCCTCCCAACTTCCTCTCCATTTCCTCCCCATTTCGTCCCCAACTCCTCTCCCATTCCTCTCTCTTTCGAAAAATGGTAATTTCCTCGCCCCCATAATTAGTTTAGACAATTTAGATAGGTGGTTAGTTTAGGTGGTTAGTTTAGGGAATTTAGATTGGTTTACGGATTTTATGTTCGTTAGATAGATTTTTTAATTATTGATGATAGATTTTTAACTATTGATGATCATAATCTCAAAAAAATATATTTTTGCAGGTTCGCAAGCACTTGCTTACTGCTCACTACAGGGAGATGTTCGGTGAGCCTGGTAGTCAGTTAGACCCGCCAGGTTCTTCTTCAGGTGCCGGCGGTCCCGGTTCTTCGGATCAGGAGTCTTTTCCCAAGACTCAGCATTTCTTCCCTCCGATGCCTCCTCTGATGGCTCATCCGATGCCTCCTACAATGGCTCATCCGACGGCTCCTCTGATGGTTCCTCCGGTGCCTCTTCCGATGGCTCCTCCGGTGCCTCCTCCGATGGCTCCTCCTGAGATCCCCGCCGCTGTTCATTCCGATCTCATGGTGCCACCTACTGTTCCCTTCTTGCAGTACACTGTCGAGGATATTCGCGGTATGCCAGGCAGAGCTGGTTTACCAATCATAGACCCCGACAAACCCGACGGGACTATGTGGTAAGTGCATTTTTATAATAATTATTTTAATTTATAACTTCTTTAAATAATTTAAATTTTCATTTTTTTTTCCAGGTTTGGGGTTGACAATTGCCTTGCGACAGATGTAACCGAGACGATTAAAGGTTACTTCTCCATGGCACATCCAAACTGGAAATTGACGCCGATCTACATCCGAAAGACGTGGTTCAAGATTTACGCTGTAAGTAATTCTATTAATTAATTATTTTATATTTGTTTTTTAAATAACCGATTATTAATTTTTTTTTTGCAACAAAAGTATCATTGGTCCATCGGGGTCAGTGAGAGAGTGAGGAAGGCGTTTTACGAGAAGGCGCAAGTTCGCTTGTCGGACACGGTTTGCAACTGGAAGGGTGCCTGGATCGTCAAGGGGTACACCCGTGGCAAATCCGCTGAGCTTACCACAGATGTTTGGGACGGCCTCATCCGTTACTGGAAGGATCCCAACTCCATTAGGATCGCAAACATTTATGCTGCCGCCGGTAACACGGTAGACGAGCACGGTAACGGCCCGATGCAACACTCTACGGGCCAAAAATCCCATGCCGGTGTCCGTTTGCAAATGGTACGTAATTAAATAATAATTTTTAATTATTATTTTTAATATAATTAAATATATTTCTAACAATTTTCTAAAATGTTTTTAGGCCAAAGAGTTGGGATGTCTCCCGACTCTTCCGGAACTTTACAAGCGGACCCACAAGAACAAGACGAGCCATTTTTTAGATGGCAAGTCCGAGCAAATCTACAACGACGTAATTGCTCGGGTTGAGGAGCGCCAGACTCAGCTGACCCAGCAGTCCGCCGACGGATTACCCGTTACCTTATCCACAACTGAAGTGGATAAGATTTACGAGGAGGTAAATTTTTTAACATTATATCTTTTTAATTATTAATTCATTAAATTTACCTTTTAAATTTAACTAACAATATAATTTTTTTTGTTTTTAAGGTTGTCCCTAAGAAAAAGGGACGTACGTTGGGGATCGGTTCCGTCAATGATGTCCCGAGAGCGACATCGTCTTATGCTCAGAGACGGACCGAAGAAGTCACTCAGTTGCGTTCCGAGCTGGGCGCGACCAAAAGCCGTGTGAGTGGACTCGAGGCCTTCATCGACGTTATAGCGTCCACAAATCCGGAATGGGAAGCTTTGTTGAGGAACATGAAACAACAAAATCCCATTCCAGGCGAGTCATCGGGCACACATAACGAGGAGGATGTTACGAGGAGGAGCGAGGAATTCTACGAGGCGATGAACGAGCCTTAGTTTTTTTAGTTTTTTTTTGGTTTATGTATTATAAAATCCAAAACTTAATTATATATAAAATATTTTGTTGCTTCTGAATTTTATTTAAAATTTATTTATAAACCCAATATTTAAATACTTTTATTTTATTAAATTAATAATTATTATATTTATCAAATAATATTTTTATTAATTCGAAAATTGGCACTATACGAGTTATTTACGACGAAAAGTTTTCCGAGGAATTTACGAGGAAAGCCTTACGAGATTTTTACGAGGAAACTGATTTCAAGGACTCTACGTGGACTTCACGAGGAACCCTTTCAAGGAAGTTACATCGAATTTACGAGGATTTATTTTCAAAGGATCTTACGTGTAAGTAACGACGCGTGCTCCGCGTGGTTTCTACGAGGAAAGGCCGCGAGTGATTTACGAGGAAAAGCTGCGAGGAACTTACGACGAAATATTAACTTCGTCTTTACGAGGAAAGAGAAGACTCGCTACTGTCTACGAGGAAAATGGCGACGAAAGTTTTGTTTACGACGGACGATAAACGACGAAACACTTTTCCTCGTTAAT
>NW_026619420.1:0-8439 GCF_000801105.2 Raphanus sativus | reverse complement strand
TCACAACTCCTATGAGATTTATTCAACTTCCTGGTTATTCTCCACTGATTAGTGGTTCCAAATAAAGCTTCTTAGATCGTGGTAATATTTTTAGACATTTAGATGTGTTTCAAGTGTTTAAAGTGTTTGTATAAGAGAATCTGAGAGCAAAGTCTAGAAATGAGTATGAGAGTATGCAAGAGTATGAGAGAAATGAGTTTAGTATCTAAAGTGCTTAATTCGATTAATGAGAGAGTTTACAATATATATAGGAAGAGAGTAAGCTAGGGTTTAATACAAATGAGTGGCTTAGACTAGTTCACTATTCTAAGGGAGGAGCGCATTGCTCAAATACTTGGACCAGGTTCACTCCGCGTATCCAGCTTGTGCCAGTCTGTCTCCGCTGCATAGTGACCTTATCCAGCATAGTAACCTCATCCACAAACGGTCACAAGACCAGCTTCTTCCTTAAACCCTCTTCTTGATCTAGAGTGTCTCGCTAACTTGCTTCATACTTCTCACCCATTTACTTACCTCAGTAACTTTCCCTTTCACCATGGTAACATAAAGTTACTGCCACAGTAACTTTTTCCCAACATATGAGATGTGGTGAAAGGTTAAGTTATGAGGATCTTGGTTGAGATGATCCGTACGGATCCGTACTGTCCGTACTGTACGGATCACTCACCAACACTTAACCCCATTTTACTCCTCATCCTCTCAAGCTCAACTCTCCAATCCTCTAAGTAAACACCTCAACTTAACACTCCCCCTCAAGCTTGACCATGTGGAACAAGTCAAGCTTGGAATGCTGTTCAATCTCCCTCATTAAAAACTCAACAAGGAAAACCCATTTGGGACAAAACCTTGAAGAGGAAAAAGAGTAGAGACATCCCAGCAGGGGAGCATTTAGTTGGTACCTCTCAGATCAATGAGGCCCAGCCTAATGTGGATGGACTCCATTGTCTTCTGCCTTGCCGCCTTTGTGAACACATCAGCTAACTGATCTTCACTCCTTGTATAACATGGTAACACCACTCCAAGTACAATCATCTGCCTAACCTTGTGACAGTCCACCTCAATGTGTTTAGTCCTCTCATGGAACACACTGTTGGAGGCTATGTGAATGGCAGCTTGATTGTCACAATGCATGACCATAGGTGTGGCTTGATCAACCTCCAAATGCTTCAGGATTCCTTTGATCCACACCAACTCGTTAGTAAGCTTGAGCATTGCACGGTACTCAGCTTCAGCACTAGAGCAAGACACCACCTTCTGCTTCTTGCTCTTCCATGTAACCAGATTGCCTCCAATGAACGTGCAATAGCCTGTTGTTGATCTTCTATCAGCTCTATCACCTGCCCAATCCGCATCACAATACCCCACAGCTTCAGTACTCTTGTTACAACCCATCCAGATACCTAGACTCCTGGTTCCATTCAGATACATCAGCAACCTTTCCACCATTCTCCAATGGTGCTCCTTGGGCACTTGCATATGCTGACTGACTTGGTTAACCGCAAAACATATATCTGGCCGAGTGATGGTCAGGTATATGAGCTTCCCCACCAGTTTCCTATACAGCTTTGGATCTTTGAACGGCTTGCTATCTTCAATCTCCCCCTCACGTGGAACTTTGTATCCATCCTCCATAGGCATCTTGGCTGTCTTCCCTTCATCTACACCTGCATCTTTCAAAAGATCAAGTGTATATTTCCTCTGAGATATGAACAAACCTTCCTTGGATCTACACAACTCAATTCCAAGGAAGTATTTCATTTCTCCCAAATCTTTAATCTCAAACACTGACTTTAGGAAAGCCTTAGTCTCTTGAATCCCTGTCTTATCAGAACCAGTAATAATTATATCATCAACATAGACAAGGATACAGATGATACCTGAGGGTGTGGTGAGGGTGAAGAGAGTGTGATCAAGCTCACATTTCTTGAATCCTCTCCCATTCAAGGTGGTGCTTAGTTTGTGGTACCACGCTCTTGGAGATTGCTTAAGCCCATAGATAGCTTTCTTGAGTCTCAACACATTCCCTTTCTTAACCAAGTGTTCTAGACCCGGTGGTGGTAACATGTAGACCTCATCCTCAAGCTCTCCTTGCAAGAATGCATTCTTGACATCCATTTGCCAAAGATCCCACTCCAAGTTCACAGCAAGAGACAACACCACTCGAATTGTATGAAGCTTGGCAACTGGAGCAAACGTGTCTATGTAGTCTTCTCCATAGGTTTGAGTGAATCCTCTAGCTACCAACCGAGTCTTCCGTCTGTCAATCTTGCCATTAGGTAGATACTTGATGGTAAAGATCCACTTACAAGACACTGCCTTCTTTCCTTTTGGCAATGTGCTTTCATACCAGGTATCATTCTTTATCATTGCACCAGCTTCATCATTCACTGAGTCTCTCCACTCTTGAATCAACATGGCTTCCTCATAACTCCTCGGAACATAGCTCTCATCTAAGCTCACTGTGAAAGCTTGATGTTCTTCAGGAAAGCTTGCAAATGAACACACAGCTTGAGATGGATGCTCAACCGCTTGAGCATTGTAATACACCCTTGTATTCACCCAGTTGGATGCATCTCTCTTTACCCTTGTGCTTCTTCTCAAAGTAGGCTGTGGAGATTGCTGCATTACTTCCTCCTCATTTCCACTACTAGCCGCTTCTTCACTAGACTGACTTGCTTCAACTCCACCACTTGGCTGACTCTCTTCAGCTCCTGAACTAGAACTGGACATCTCAACACCTTGATCATGAGCACCAGAACTCTCCTCTGAACCAGAACTTTCTTCTGCTCCACTCGGTTCTTCTCCCCCCTCATGGTCAAGGTGTGGTGCCTCCTGATGATTCCCATCACCTTGATTGTTCCTATTGGCCGGACCTTGATGATCCACATTGATTCCCATCCCTTTTAGGATAGTCCTCAGTACTGAAGCTCTATCACTGGTAAGATCCTTCAAATCTTCCTGGTTTTGCTCCTCATAGTACCCTCTTTCTTCTATGAACTTCACATCCCTTGATACTAACACACGCCTTGTGTCAGGATCATAGCATTTGTAACCTTTCTGGCTAGTTGAATAGCCAATGAACATAGCCTTGACACTTCTTGCTTCAAGCTTGTTTCTCATCTCACTTGCAATCATCACATAACACAAGCAACCAAAGATCCGCATATACTCCAGATTAGGCTTGGACTGATTCAGTACCTCAAATGGGGACTTGCTTTGAAGCACCAAGGTTGGAGTTCTATTGATCAAGTAACAAGCCGTGGATACTGCATCACTCCAAAATCTCTTGGGAACCTTTGACTGGAGCATGATGGTTCTTGCCACTTCCATAAGGTGCCGGTTCTTTCTTTCAGCAACCCCATTTTGTTGTGGAGTGTAAGGGCAACTCGTCTGGTGCAGTATACCATGCTGTGCTAGATGATGCTTGAATGCATGTCCAGTGTACTCTCCTCCATTATCTGACCTGAAATTTTTATCTTGGCATTGTAATGGTTAGTCACATAGGATTGAAAACTTTTAAATGCATCAAGCACCCTATCTTTGGTTGGAATTAAAGTTAACCAGGTGTATTTGGATTTTTCATCAATGAAAGAGACATAATACTTGAAATTATCTCTAGACAAGCAAGGAGAGGTCCAAACATCAGAATGAACAAGATCAAAACAATTTTTATAAACCGTAGAAGAGTTTGGAAAAACAGTTTTACAATGCTTGCCTAAAATACAAGCTTCACAATCTTTGTTCTCAAAAGAAACACCTGGCAACATCAGTTTAAAAGCCTTATTATGAGGGTGTCCTAGTCTAGTATGCCACAATGCATTTTTACTTAGACTAGGAGCAGAAACAGAAGTAAATAAACAGCAACGATCAGAGATAGGAGCAACATCTTCAAGCAAATATAAATCTCCTTTGGTCACTCCTTTTCCAATGAGCTTGCTGCTCTCAATATCCTGAAACTTGACATCATTAGGGCTGAATATGACATTACAATTTAAATCAGTGGCACATTTCTTAACTGACAACAAGTTTGAGGTAAAGGTTGGCATATATAATGCCTTAGATTCCCTATCAAAGAGTGTAAGACTTCCTATCCCTTTGATAGGTATCTTTGCACCATCAGCAATCATCACATGACCAGTAGTAGGCATAATATTTTTTATTAAGCTAGTGTCACTGATCATGTGGTGAGTGCATCCGGAATCAATCACTAAAGGTCTAGTGATGATAGGCTTAGCAATGAGAGCAAGAATACTAGATGGTTTGAATGCATGCTCAATCTTAGCAATATTAGAACTACTAGAATGATTATGCATTACTCTTAAACTATCCAGCATCCTAGCATTTCTATCAATCTTAATGCCTTTATCTATCAACCTAGCACCAAAGGATGAGCCCTCAATGTTACCATTTTCCTTGAAGAGTTTGATCAAGGCATCAAGATCAGACTTCTTGAGATACTCTTGATCACTTGTCCCGCGATTGCTTGGTTCACCAGAGTAAGCAACCATGGACCTCTCTTCATTAGTTTCCTTGCTGGTACTCGCACCACTGGATTTCTCAGCCTTGTACCCTTTCTTCTCACGATCTTTCATGAACTTTGCCGGCTTCAGATGAGGGTGGAGAATCCAGCACTGACTCTTCTTATGTCCATGCTTCTTGCAATGATCACAATCCCCATCAAACTTCTCATACTTCCCTTGAGTTGCCTTGTTTGCTTGTGGAGCTTCCTCTTGCTCAACTTGTGTAGCTTGATTCACCAGTGCGAGCTCCCCTTTCTTCCCAAACAACCCAATGGTACCTTGCTCCTTTTGGATTCTTGCAACCACATTCTCAAGATCCGGTAAGTTGTCCTCTCTCAACAAGTGTTGGATCAGCCCTTGGTATGCTGGATTCAATGTGAGTAGAAGTCCGAACACCTTGTCCTGCTCTCTCCTCTTGTTAAGCTCATCCGCATCCACAGTACTTGGCCTCAACATCTCAAGTTCAGACCAGAGTGATCTAAACCTTCCCAAGTGTTGACATGAAGAATAAAACCACACATACTGATGAAGAGAATGCAAGGAGATGTCTTGGCTAAGATATGAAGAAGCTTGATCACTTCCGTACAGGATTTGAATCTAGGCGCCATTGGTAACTTCAGGATCAAGCTATCTACGCTCCTTGCAATGTAAACAAGAGAGAAGAATACTTAAACTATTATTGATGTCGGCAAGAGGGAAGAGAGACGTTGGGGCTTCAGTGACCGTTGAGGAAGATCACATGTGATCACTTGTGCTGTCACTATCACTCGCCTGAACGAGCCAAGCTGTCTCTATTGTCGATTCCCTTTGTTTATTATTTTGTCTCTCTGATGTTTCTCTATTTATGTATTGTGTCCATGAACCATTTCAGTAAGGAATAAGAGAATCCTTCCATTCTTATTGTTTCTCTCTCGATCTCTCTTCTCTTTCTCATCCGCAATCTCTTAATCTCTCTTAATCTCACATTTAATCTCTAAAACTCTCATGGTATCAGAGCAGCTTTGCTCTTGAGACCTAAATCTCTTTCTTTCTTTTTGATTACTTCCGCAAATCTCTGTTCTTAAGTTTCTATTTTTGGCAAATTTCTTTGTGTTCTTGAGCTGTTCTTCATTTTCAGTTCCAGTTTTTGCCAAAAATGGAAAAGACTTCTAAAGTTTCTATTCCGGTGAATCTAACCGGTGTTAACTACCTGCTGTGGTCAAGACTGGCCAAGACAGCTCTTGGAGGTAGGGGTTTATGGAACCATGTGTCCGGAGAAGCCCCAACTAAAACCATTCAAGATGAAGGTGGCGTGTCAATGGTGGTAGCTGCGGATGACAAATGGGATCAGGAGGATCTTATGGTGTTGTCCATCATCCAAAACAGCCTAGAGCCATCTATCTTGGAAGCTTACTCCTACTGTGAAAGCTCCAAAGAACTGTGGAACACCCTAGAGAAGGTGTTTGGCAACATTTCCAACCTTAGCCGTGTGTTTGAAGTCAAGAAGGCAATTAGTACTCTACACCAAGAGAGCATGGACTTCAATCAACACTTTGGGAAGTTCAGAGCTCTGTGGGCTGAGTTAGAAATGCTGAGACCAAGCACCGTGGACCCTAATGTTCTCAATGACCGAAGAGAACAAGATAAGGTCTTTGCGCTTCTCCTTACCCTTCACCCGGGTTACAATGACCTCATCAAGCACCTGCTCAGGGCTGAGAAGCTGCCAACTCTTGAGGAAGTCTGTGCTCAGATTCAGAAGGAAGTGGGGTCAGTGGGGCTGTTTGGAGGCAAAAGCGAGTTGGTTCTAGCAAACCAAGTGGAAGGAAGTGCTAACAAGAGAAACTTCAAGCCGGAGGATAAGAAGCTGTGGGTTTGTGACCATTGCAAGAAGAAAGGCCATGGGAAGGACAAGTGCTGGGTCCTCCATCCACATCTCAAGCCTATGAAGTTTAGGAACAACCCCAACGAGTTGAGAGCTAACTTCTCGGGTGATATGGGTGAGCCATCTAACCGCAATGGACAAGGGATGGGAGACATCAAGGCTATGGCTACCAGTATCCACACTCCAATGAGGAACAACCAAGATGAGGGTATCAAGCGCTCAGACCTTGAGGCTCTCATCAAGGCTCTCAAGGAGAACTCTGGTAACACTCTTGGTCTCTCATTACATGCTTCGGCTAATGGTATAGCTCTAGGAAGTTCAACTATGATAAAACCATTAGTAATTGATTCCGGGGCTAGCCACCATATGATTAGTGATCTAAGCCTGATTAAAAACGTGACTCCTGCCTTAGGAAATGTTATTGTTGCTGATGGTAACAAAGTTCCAATCAAAGGCATAGGAGATCTCAAATTATTTGAAAAAGACTCCAAAGCGTTTTACATGCCTAGCTTCACTTCAAATTTGTTATCTGTTAAGAAAGTAACAAATGATTTGAAATGCAATGTTATATTCACTCCTGATGATGTCTACTTTCAGGATATTGACTCTTGTAGGTTGCTTGGCAAAGGTGTGGGCAAGGGAAACTTATACTTGCTAGAAGACACTAAGCTTGCATCCGATTTATCTATTGCTTTCAATTCAAGTTTTAATTTCCCTAAAGATGTAATGTGGCATGCGAGATTAGGTCATCCTCACTCTCGTGCTTTGAACATCATGTTGCCTAGTATTTCTTTTCAAAAAGATTGTGAAGCTTGTATTCTAGGAAAGCATTGTAAAAGTGTCTTTCCTAAATCAACTACAATCTATGAACACTGCTTTGATTTAATCCACTCGGATGTTTGGACTGCACCTTGCCTATCTAGGGAGCATCATAAGTATTTTGTGACATTTATAGATGAAAAATCCAAGTATACTTGGATCACGCTTTTGCAATCAAAGGATAGGGTCTTAGATGCATTCATAAACTTCCAAACATATGTTTCTAACCATTACAATGCAAAGATTAAAATCTTAAGATCAGATAATGGAGGGGAATATACAAGCAATGCATTCAAAGCTCATCTAGCAAAACATGGCGTGATCCAACAAACAAGTTGTCCATACACTCCACAACAAAATGGAGTGGCCGAAAGGAAGAATAGACACCTCATGGAGGTCACTAGGAGCATGATGTTTCATACGAGTGTTCCAAAGAAGTATTGGGGAGATGCTGTCCTAACAGCATGCTACTTGATCAACCGTATTCCTACAAGAGTTCTCCAAGACCAATCACCATTTGAGGTACTGAACAAACACAAACCATCTATTGATCATATGCGTGTGTTTGGGTGTATTTGTTTTGTCTTGAGACCAGGAGACTAAGGAACAAGCTAGAGGCTAAAAGTACAAAAGCAATGTTCATCGGCTACTCTCCTAACCAGAAGGGTTATAAGTGCTATGAACCAGAGACTAGGAGAGTCCTGGTATCAAGAGACGTCAAGTTTGTAGAAACAAGAGGATACTACAACAACAAGGACTGGAATGAGCTAGAAAATCTGTCTCAATCCGCATCAGATAGAGCTGAAGAACCTCCGGAGGGTTATGCAGAGACTTGGAGTCAGTGTTCCTGTGAGAAGACCAGATCCTGCCTCGGAGTCACCACCGCATGCCCAGGAAGACAATGGACCTCCACATTCAACAGAAACAACCACTGATGAAGTTGTGGTACGAAAGTTACTCCTTCTGATCCTGCGGGGGAAGTGAGGAAGAGTCAGTACCAGAAGGTGGAGTTCATGATCAGGAGGAGCAACAGTATGAAGAAGAAACACTGATGGACCAAACTCAAGAGGAAGGAGGTCAGAATGAAGATATACAGCCAGTTCTAAGAAAGCAAGCACTAGAGTAAGAAACCGGCATCAAACTGGAGCAACACTAGAGTCTACTTCAATGCAAAGGCAGTAGCTCATCCAACCAGTGCTGTGTTGTTCTCTAGCATGTTATCCAGAGGATCACCAAGCG
>NW_026619419.1:0-8440 GCF_000801105.2 Raphanus sativus | reverse complement strand
GATTCCAAGGATCCGACCAACCTCTGGATGCTTAGTGATCTCAGCGGTCCAGGTGGAAAATATGCTGAGAGGTGGTCATGAGGCCTTGTTGGCGACCATTGACACTAAGGAGGTTGTAGGGGGTGGTAGCCCGGACGTGGATTATGTTGGTTCAAGAGTTCAAGGATGTGTTTCGGGCGCTGCAGGGTGTGCCTCCTGCAGGGGATGACCCGAGCATGATCGAACTAGAACCGGGAACGGTCCCAATGTCCAAAATTCCGTATTGATGGCAACAGCCAAGATGGCTGAGATGAGGTCGACTAAGTCCAGTGAGGGACGAGGGTCGCAGCACAACCAAGTCGGAGATTGACCTATGGTTGGATTGAGACGGTGGAGTCCCGGAGTGGACAGGACCGGAATGTGATCGAGTTCTTTAAGACTTGACTGATACATTGAGTAGCTTAGAGATTGGGTAAATCTACTAAGACTCGAGTATGCAGTGTGTTCTTAAGGACTGAAAATGATCTAGTCATGGACTAAGATCAAAGTATGACTATGTCTGGTGATGGACATAAGTTAAGTATGAGGCAGTTTAGTCTAGTAGGGACTAAGATCGCAATAGGGCCAAGCTGGGATAAGTTGTGGTCAGTTAAGGAATGATCCAGTAAGTTGTGACTGGGGTCATGAACCTTAGCGGATGTGCAGGAAGCAAAGAGTTGAGTTGGAACCTTTGTCATGATACGGGATGTAAGCTGTTACAGGCTGGGAAGCTGGTCGATGGGTAATAAATTGAAAAATCAAATAAGAGACAAAGCAATAAATTGAAAAACTGAAAAGAAAGGAAACAAATCAAAGACAAAGCAATAAATTGAAAAACTAGCCGTTGGAGCCTTTTGTGGGATTTTGGCTCCAAGTAAGAGATGTGTATTTGCTTGAACCTGGACGGTTTGAGGGGATAAGAGAGCATTCTTGGGACCTTCTTTACTGTCTGGAATGAGCTGAAGTCGTGCCTGATCTGAAGAGAAAGAGCTGTTGGAGCTTTATTGCAAGAATCTCCAAATAAGGCAGTTTTGGTGTAAGTGTGGATCTTCCTGATCCAATGGGGGCTGGTGCAAGGTATGAACTCATGGAACTCTTCTTGAACTCCTATAATGTCTCCTGGACGTCCTGGTTCAGTCCTGATGTCTTCTGGTCGGATTGGAATTGGTTGGAAATGATCAAACCGATAGATTGTCCAATCTTTCCATAAATAGCTCCGGTTTGATTTAAGTGACTCTTCATTGAACCAGCTGATCTCCTGGGCTCTGGTGTAGCTAAGGACTTCTTCAATACCTCCTGATTGGTTGAAATGATCTCCTGGACGCCAATGTCTGGTTTGAAGCTTATTGAACCGGTTAGCTTCCAATTGAGGCAAGTGTAGAACTGGTTTGACCGGTTCTGGCAAATTGGGCATAACTCCTGATTTCCGTGGTCATTTCTCCTGATACTGGGCTTTATGGAAAGGTGAGAGACTCCTCTTGAATCCTATGATCGGCTTTGGTTCAGGCCGCTCCTTCATTGGTCTTGAATCTCCTTCAAAAGTCGGGTACTCGCAGATGGATGTGCTGGGGAACCTCCGGTTTGTAAAATTCATAACTTCTTGCTCCGTGCAGCTTTTCTTGTAATTCCAAGCCTCGGTGAATCCTTTATGAGTTGGCTTTCTAGGAAAATTGGACTCATGACAAAAACCCTTCTGGTTGTTGAGATATTCGCCTGGTACTGGACCTCTGTCGCTGGTACCTCCAAAGTCGCCGGTTTGGACTGTTTGGTTGACCTCTGGTTCAACCACTGGTTTGATGGCCGCATCAGCTCAGAAAGAACTAAACAAAACGTTCATCAAGTAAAAAGAAAGGAAACAAATCTTCAAAGACAAGAAATATCGGAAACTAGCCGTTAGAGTGATTGTGGGGATTTGCAAAGGGGGAGCTTGAATAATCTTGAACCTGGACGGTTTCAAGGGATAACTGAGCTTCCTGGGAATCTTCTTTACTGCTTGGAAGGAGCTGATCACGTCCAGAAATGAATGGTAAAAGAGCTGTTGGAGTTTAAATCCTTGAAACCCCAAATAAGGCAAGTGTGGCCATAAATAGATCCTCCTGATCCAATGCTTGCTGGTGTATGGTGAAATGGTGGAATGATCTTCTGGATGGTTGGATATGTACTCTGGATGTCTCTGATCAAGTGGGAACTCTCCTGGTCTCCATAACTTGGTTTGACTAAGATTGAACCGGTGAGACTCCAAATCAGGCAAGTGCAGAACTGGTTTGTCCGGTTTTGGAAAATTGATTGCATCTTGGTTTTTACTGAACCAATTCTCTTGATTTCGGGCTTCCTGGAAAGATAAGAAACTCTTCTTCAAGCCCATGATTGATTCAGGAGAAGGACGCTTTATGGCTGGGCTGAAATCCACTTCTAAGGGCTGATACTTGCAACTGGATGGGCTGGAGAAACTACAGATTGTAAAATGCATAACTTCTTGATCCGTGAAGCTTTTATTGAAATTCCAAGTCTCGGAGATTCCTTTATGAGTTAGCCTTCTTGTAAAATTGGTTTCATGATAAAACTCCTTCTGATGGTCGAGATAGCCTTCTTTTACTGAACCTCTATCGCTGGTGGCTCCAAGGTGGTCGGTTTGGATAGCTTGGTTGAACTCTGGTTCGACCACTGATTTGATGGCCGCATCATACCCTCGCCCTTAAAAAAGTTTCGACCTCGAAACTGGATAACCTGTTGCACCAAGATAGAGCAAGTCAGGTTTCATCCTCTTTTGAGATTCTAGGGCCTTACCTTGATATTTGATCGGTTTGATCTTTGATGGCACATCTGGTGGCTCTCCTTTGAGTAGGAACGACAAGAATTCTCCTCTGCTGTGATCTGGCTTTCTGGTGGATGGTGCAGGACCTGGAGGGTCGTCTGGAATCAAGAAGTTGCTGGTGGTAACTTCTTGTTTTACTTTGGCAACTAAACACCTTGAAATCTCTTTGTGTTGATCATCCATGTGATTAGTGACTTCTGTTCCTGAAATAAATTCAAAACTTTTGCCAGGAAACAAGTGCATTATATCTGGGTTTATAAAATTATAAATAGAAAATTTTAAATTCAGATTTACCCAAATAGTTTCAGATAGTTGAAGAATGATTTGCTCTTTGGCAGCATGTGTGCTTTGGATGGTTCTTGCAACTTCTTCAACGTTTTGTGGACAAGTCAAGTGCTGTCCTTGGCTTTCTTTCAACCTCTCAGAAATGTTAGGTTGTCCATCTTCTTGCTTTATACCTGGATCAAAACTCTTTGGCAAAGACAAGTGCATAAATCCAGAATTTGAAAGTTCTAAAGGAACAATACTATCACTTGTTTTACTTTGCTCTGGTTTCAACTCCAATGATGTGCATCCTAATAATTTTCTAGATGGGCAACCAGCCTAGGTTTGTGTGTGACATGTTTAGGAGCAGTTAGGCATGTCATGGACGTCAGGTAACTGCCATGGGCGAACAGGTGTGATCTGGACCATTGATTAAATCAATGGCCAGAAATGAAACCGAAGGGATGCAATGGTTGGAAAATAACCACCCCTTCTTCTATATAAGGAAGGCAAGTCCGTGCCTTTGCAGGCACGTCAGGGCTTCATTCTTCTTCCTGAAACAAAAAGAAAAATAGAGAAAAACAGAGGGATGGTCGGATTACACCATCCAACACCAAGGGTGGTTTGAAGGCAGCAAAGAGGCAGTTTTGTGGGCAATCAAGTGGGAAGTTATGAACGACCCTGTGATGGGTTTTCACCATTGATGAACACGTCCGAGGCTTCCTCTACATCCTTACTACACATCCAAATAGCCAGGGAAGAAGGGAGATGACCGTATTCACTCTCAAAGTCCAAGAGCAGCCTTAAGGGCAGTGGTGTGTAGAAAGGCAGATTCATGGGCACTGAAGTGAGAAGTGATGGACGACCCTTGGGTGGTGTTTGATCATGGATGAACACACCCTAGGCTTCCTCTGTGTCTTAGGGACACACGCCAATGGCCAGAAGAGAATGGAGAAGGCCAGACTCCACTCCCAAAGCCATGTACAGCCTTGAAGGTGGATGCAGTGCAAAAACTGGTTTCATGGAAGTTCCATGAAAGGGATGATGGGTGCGACCCATGGTTGGATCTTATCAATACTGGAAGTATATGATAAGGCATGATAGAGGCGTGCAATGGAGGTACATGGCCGGACATGATACAGGAAGCACAAGATCTAGTAAGATCAAGTATAAGGTAACATGTACATATGATTACTTTGTGGTTTATGTTGGTGTCTCTTGAGGTGCATATGAGGCCAAGTATGGCACGCCCTTGGAAACCATATATTGTGATGTATTGTAGGGATACAGGACCCTGGAGAAAGGGGCGGATCATAGTTGAACTAATTCATCCATATGGGATGGTAATTAGATGCTATACAGCAACTAGTGATTCATGGTGGTTCATGAGTGAACCTGATCTATGGTTTTGCATTACCAATGGCTTCAGGCCGTGGCAATGAGGTAATGGAATCATATGGTATGATAGGTATCAACCTTGGGTTGGTACAGGATTGGCTGAGAGCCATGAAGAAGAGCAAGACTGACCAGGTTCACTGGGACATGGTTCCATGGCCGGTTAGGTATGTGTGAAGACTCATCAGTTCTGAGTCATGTGGGGTGGTTGGTTGATTGACTCAGGAACTGGTGGGCATTATTAATCCTATTCTATGATGTTCAGACATGGAGGTACTGAATCATGGAGTGGCCGGTTCAGAGAAATTTCTCCATGGCCTTTGTTGGGCAGGTAAGTAGAGATCTGATAGTTCCTGAAGGAATTGTTAGGATCCGACTTCAAATATCTCTTAATGGGTATTTATCATGAATTATCATGGTGAAAGATTAGTTTTATCTTATTGATTTAGAGGTGGTCAGTTATGGCCATATGGGCTGTTCATGGGGGAGATCAGTATGATCGAGGCCAGTTCTGAGAAATCTGACTTGACCATTCTCTTAGTTATGAATTATCATGAATTTTAATTAGTTTTTGGAGCATGTTTGCTTGTGGTTGGCTTTGCAGCTGAAGACTTCCCAAAGGTACTTGGTCTGTAGGGATGGTTGGTTGAATGACTAAGTACCTAAGGGGAGAGTTTATACAGGTATAATGGGGAGTTGGACGAGTGGATGGGGAGCTAGGCAAAGCTACCTCGCAGCTCAATCAGCTGGAAGAGAGTTGGGAACCTCAAGTGAAGTGGTTCAGTTCAGCTAGCTGGATGAGCTAGCTAGACAGCTAAGGCAGCTGAGACAAAGAGCTATCAAGCTCCGTGGATGTGGCAAAGGTATGATCTAGCAATATTGCATAGATCTAGATTGAATGGTTAAGGGAATGGAATCCTCGGTTATTGTATGACCTGGATTAGGTTCAGGATCAACCTTGGAGCTGGTAGTAGTTGTGTATATTGACCATGGCTAAGGTGATTCGATCTGACTAGTGTTAGATTTGTTTTAGACCAATGGTTAAGTAGAGAATATTCCGCTGTGCATAAGTTGAAAGGATCTAGGCTAGGGAATGACTAAGGTAGTCTTAAGCTAAGGTCTAAGATAGACTTCGCCCTTAGGCGAAAGTATAGATAAAGATCGAAAAATTGAGTGGTTCGGTCAGGGTATGGACCGAGCGACGTGAGGCATCGACAGCGGCCTGACCGGCCGGGTTCGGGTCTTACAGGGAAGGCGAGCGATCTAAAGTCGTTGACGAGCTCCAGCTTGGGGAGGTTGTCGTGAGGATAGACCTTCTGAAGAAGATAATGGGCGAGAATCTATTGGCTTCGGGTGACGCGGAGCGATCGGGAGAGAAGAGGGTCGATCTCGGAGGGTTTGATGTGTCTGTGATGACCGAAGGGCTGGATCTTCCTCATGACTCGGGAGACTACTTCGCCAAAGGGGCCTGTGATGGTGATGAGACGAAGCACATGGACGGGTGCTTCGGAGATGGAGACTTTGACGTCGGAGAGTATTTTGTAGGAAGCTGCTCTTCATCGATTATTTTCCATGTTTTTTTTATTTATTTGTTTCTGTTATTGAATTTAATAAAGGGAATGAGTTTGAATGCTTCGTATTTTTTTCGAAGGATAGAGTTCTGATTTTTCTTTTAAACTTTTGATCGAAGAGAGTTGATACTCTGTCGATGCCTTGTCGGCGCAGAGTGAGGTTTTTACTAAAACCAATATGCTGCGTTTTCCAGCAGGACCGAAATGTGCTCTGAAACTTGATCAGGGCCTTGAGCTTACATCTAGTCGTTTAGTGAGCAGGAGAATTGTATGGTGGTAAAACTTGTGTTTTGAATACTGTAGATCTCGGAAAGATTGCTCTTTGATAAATTTTGACTGTTAATTTATTACAATCGAATTCTTGTTAAAAGAAAGTCTGCGTAATGGGGTCCTTGACTTGGATAAGTCGCTTGTGTTGCTGTGGGATGCTCCCTTCTTGTTTTTAATGTTGGGAGGTGACTGAACTCATGTCGTGAGCTGCCTACGTACCCTTAGGAAGGGATCAAGTCTTAACGTAGTTCAATTGTTTCCCCTTAGTTAAGGGTCGTTTTGGCTTTTGATCGTGTACGAGTGTTCATACGTTTCTTGTCGGGGTATCCATTTCAGCTTAAGAGTGTGATTTGATGTCTTTGAAGCTCGCGAGGTAGCATGTCTAAGAGCTCCTCTGACTTCCGCGAATAGTTTCAATGCCTTTCGGAGTTGGGAATTTCAAGCATTGGTGGTAAGTTGATGGTAATGCTTTCATACTGTATAGCCAGGGTCTTCCTAAGATAGCATTGAACGGTGCTGGTCGGTCTATTACGATGAACTCCACGATCTTCCTAACGTCTCCGGCAGTGACTGTGAGCTCGATAGATCCTAGGGAGTAAGTTGTTTCTCCTGCGAATCCGATGAGCGGGGTTGGTTCTTGTTAAAGGAGAGTTTTGGTGAATCCCATTCGTTTGAAGGCATCGTAGAATAGGACATCGGCTGAGATTCCGTGAGAGCCCGCATCCTCTGACGTCGAGTCGTAAAACGAGGGTGTCGTCGTGTGTTTGATCAAGGCATGCGGTTTCGTTCTCGTCGAATGTAATTTCTTGGTCAAGGCCGGAAAGAGGTTCTTGGATTTTCAGAGGTCTTTCGGCTTTCCGCTGGTGAGCTTTAATTGAGTTGACGGAGTTGCAGAATTTTGATCCTCCATAGATAAAATCAATACGTCGTATGATCTGACTATTTATAGTGGGGGGAGCCATTTCTTTCTCCATGCGGACTGGTATTGCCTTTGCCCCCCAGACAGCTTCTAGCTGGGCTGCTGCATGCTGTTTTTATTTCGGTTTCTGAGTTCGTATGGCCTCATTTCCTCTAAATGCTTTCTGAGTTTTGTAACTCTATTAGCTAGTTTTGGCTTGATCGGTTGTCTTTTTGGTACAAGCTCGAATTCTTCATGGAGTCCGGGGATTTGTATAGTGATTGTTATGTTTCCTTGCGTCGAGTTCGCTGTCATACCTTGGACGTCGTATCGATCTCCCCTGTTTGTGCTTAGCGAGATCATGTCAACCCTCTATTTGGGAGAGGGTGGTGGTGAGTTTGGTGATTCGGCCTCTACCACCCGAGCCCTTTTGTGGGAAGAAGTTTTCGGCTTTTTATCGCTTTTTGGAGTCGAAGGGGGTTCATCTTCTTGAGAGTTTTCCTCTTCCTCCCTTCTCTCCTTTTCGCGTAACGCAGCTCGACATTCCTCAGTGGAATGTCCTTTCCGTTTGTGGAAGTCGCAATGCTTGTTCAGATCAAAAGTTGATGATTTGTTTTTCATGGAGTTATCTATTGCGTAAGAAGGTTGACCTTTGGTCGGTGCTTCCTTAGTCGTCGAAGTCTTTTTTCTGGCGGCATTTTTGCTTGCCAAAAATTATTCTTTCAAGTTAGCTACGTCCTCTTCGTACACTGCGAAGAACGATGCTCGATGCAGCGCGTCATCTAGTGACACTGGGGCCCTGACCGACATTTCTTCTTTTAATTTAGAGGAGAACGACACACCATTCTTTAAGGCGGCGAGAGCCACTCCGTCGTTTAGATTTGCGATTTTCGCTTTTGATTTCTCTAAATTTATTTATGTACGCTCTTAGAGGCTCAAAGGGTGCTTGTTTGAGGTTCCATAGATCGGCTTCGGTTGTTCTGGTTTCTATGAACACCGAGTACTGCTTTAGGAACGCCGACACTAGTTGTGTGAAGTTATCGATCGAATTTTCTTCTAGGCCGGCAAACCATTCTAGGGCAGAGCCCGTGAGGTTCTCTGCGAAGAAATCACAGTACCTGTTGTGGGCACAGGGTCAGGCCTTCCGGAAATATGGAACTGAGGTTTAGTCCAATAGTTCGGATTGGTACCTGAAACAAAGAGTGAACC
>NW_026619418.1:0-8451 GCF_000801105.2 Raphanus sativus | reverse complement strand
TGGACAACAAATAGAAAAGCATATTGATTAATATGGTGCTGAAAAGACTGCTCATTGTGGAGGTAACGGCCATGTTCCGGGGAAATATGCCTTATTTTTTATGGTGGTCAGCATAATTGGCACAAAAAGAGTATTTTCTGGGAGTTTCCATATTGGAAGGACCTGCTTTTGCGCTACAACCTTGATGTGATGCATATAGAGAAGACCATTTTCGACAACATCATGAACATATTATTGAAACGTCCCACGGAAAACAAAAAACAAGAAAAGTCAAGGGAGGACTTACCAGATATTTTTCTCAAGAAGTGAGTTGCATATTAAAAGCAATGGAAAAGTTTCAGTTCCTATATTCAGATTGTCGTCAGAAGCAAAGACGTCGTTGTTCAACTGGGTAGCATCAGAAGTGAAGTTCTCTGATGGTTATGTTTTGAATATGCCAAGATGCATTGCATAAGGTCAAAAGTTAACAGACATGAAGAGTCACGACTGTTGTTGGGGTCAAAAACGGTTATCTCGAAATCAACGGCTAAGTCTATTTGTCATACGAAAGAATAAGGAAGAAACGGGAAGTGATCTAAGTTTGGATAGGCCGAACGACAAGGAATCCGCCTTGAAACTTCAAAGAGCCCGTTCTCTCAAACCGTGAGGACCCAGAGAACGATCAAGATATCAAATCGAAGCCCTCGTCGAGACGCACGTGCTGGTCCTGGCCGCCGGCGGCTAGCCCCCGTGCTGGTCCTGGCCGCCGGGCGGCTAAGCCCCCGTGCTGGTCCTTGCCGCCGGGAAACTTCAAAGAGCCCGTTCTCTCAAACCGTGAGGACCCAGAAAACGATCAACATATCAAATCGAAGCCCTCGTCGAGACGCACGTGCTGGTCGTAGCCGCCGGGCGGCTAGCCCCGTGCTGGCCGTGGCCGCCGGCGGCTAGCGCCCGTGCTGGCCGTGGCCGCCGGCGGCTAGCGCCCGTGCTGGCCGTGGCCGCCGGCGGCTAGCCCCGTGCTGGCCGTGGCCGCCGGCGGCTAGCGCCCGTGCTGGCCGTGGCCGCCGGGCGGCTAGCCCCGTGCTGGCCGTGGCCGCGCGGCGGCTAGCGCCCGTGCTGGCCGTGGCGCGCCGGCGGCTAGCCCCGTGCTGGCCGTGGCCGCCGGCGGCTAGCCCCGTGCTGGCCGTGGCCGCCGGGCGGCTAGCCCCGTGCTGGCCGTGGCCGCCGGCGGCTACGCCCGTGCTGGCCATGACCGCCGGGCGGCTAGCCCCGTGCTGGCTCGGGTCTTCGGATAACGATCTTCGGTACACGAATCCCAGTCCCCGGCAGTCTGAAGTTTGTACTTTGAGTTTTTCTCAAGTCCTCGCAGGACGAATCATCGAGATTCCGTGTACGAAACTCCAGTCCTTACTCCAATCAAAGACCGTCGGAAACACTTCGGAAACTCGTAAGGTATCAACCGGAAGGAAGATCTTAAATTCTTCGTACGAAACAGCGATGGTTATCTTAAGACACCACTCGTCTCAACTCTACGAATGAATGAAGAACTTCCGGAGAGATCGTAGAAAACCACGGAAGTCCTGGAAACGGCCCGAAAGGGACTAAACACGATCGGACAGTCCGTTTACGATTATCTGAGATAGATACGACGATTTACGTTTATCTTTGCATAGCGAGATAAATGCTAAATTTCCGGAAGGATAAATGTCAAATTTCCCGAAGATAAATGTCAAGTTTCCCGATGAAAGCCGACGAAAATGGAAAGAAGCCCGCCTTGCGGCCCAGGAGGAGAATAGACCGTCATAAGAAGGAGTATATAAAGGAGCTTTGGGAGAGGAAGAAAGGCAGAGCGAAAATCATTAAGAGAGAGAGCAAAAATCCTAGAGGGGACCAAGCAGATCCGAGATTTTAGACTGAGGGACTTAGAATTTAGGCGGTTAGACTAGCAAGGCATGACCTAGGACGTCCGGCCGCCTCTTGTTCTGCCTTCATCTTGTCCGCAGACTCCTGTCTCCTTCGGAAGAATCTAACAATCCTTTTACTCAGAGTTCCGCACATAGAAACCCTAGGCGTTATTCTCGACACGCCCGTTTCTATGACAAACGCTCGTACTAGACGAACTCCGCCAGGCAGTTCGATCTCTTGTTCAAATCTTTCCAACTGAACTACGTCCGACTTGATCCTCGAAAGGGGTACGTAGGCAGCCTTCCTTAAGGTCCAGTCTCAAATCTTAATAAAACCTTTCCGCATTTATTTGATCACTTGTCGTTGGTTGTCGCAGAGAATCCGGACCTTCAGGGAAAGTTAGGTTTACTTAGCTTTCCTCCGATTTACTTAATCAAAATCGACAGTGCGAATTTCGGTTCCCACAGTTTGGCGCTAGAAGGAGGGGAGGTCGGATTCTCTTACTCAAAAACCTACGATTGGTAACAACAGCATGGCCACATCACCTGTCCGCAACATCGTGTCATTCGGGGACAGAGCAACGGCTGGTCAAGCCAAACCTCACGACGAACTCCTCGTTATCAGACTAACGATCCAGGACATCGACGTAGCAAGAATATTGGTCGACACCGGATGCTTGACAAATATTATATATAAGAACACTCTCGAGAGGATGGGAATCGACCTAAGCGCTATCACGGACGATCCCAACCCAATAATCGGACTCTCAGGAAACATCACAATGACCCTCGGCTCAGTCGATCTCTCGGTCAGAGCCGGGAGCGTCACGAAGATGGTGGAGTTTTTGGTAGTCGACGGTCCAGCAGCATATAACGCGATCGTCGGGACTCCGTGGTTAAATTCCTTGCGAGCAATCCCCTCGACTTTCCATCTGTGCCTCAAATTTCCGACCCTCCTCAGAGTTGAAACAATACAAGGAGATCGTAAAGCGCCGCAAGTCTGCTTGGCCGCTGGGTTAAAACGAAAAAACTCTGAGTCCGAAACTAACCCAAAAAAGCAAGCAACTCACGAACCAGCATCGCAGGACCCTCCAGAAATCTTCTGGCAGTCGCAAAGAGCTGAGGTCCTGGAAGGAAAACGTGAGCCCACTTGCGAACCAGTAATTTCGGTCTGCCTCGACGAGACTAACCCAGAGCGGTGCGTGGAGATTGGAGCCAATCTCCGCAATCTATTGAAAGCAGAACTCACCGCATGTCTCAAGAAGAACCTTAACACGTTTGCTTGGGCTGCGGGAGATATGCCGGGAATCGACATCAACGTAACATGTCACGAACTACCCATCGATCCAACTCATAAACCCGTAAAACAAAAGAGGCGAAAGCTAGGCCCCGAACGGGCAACTGCGGTTAATGAGGAAGTCGAAAGACTCCTCAAAGTTGGATCAATAACAGAAGTAAGATATTCCGACTGGCTCGCCAATCCCGTCGTCGTCAAGAAGAAAAACGGGAAATGGCGAGTGTGCGTCGACTTTACTGATCTCAACAAAGCATGCCCGAAGGATTGTTTTCCGCTTCCGCACATCGACCGTCTGGTCGAGGCAACCGCAGGAAACAAACTCCTATCGTCCATGGACACAACCCCCTCGTTTGGGATTATCTAAGAAAGACTTCGGTAAAATTCATAAAAAGACTTGGTAGTGGAGACGGATTCCTGCCTGCCGTATAAAACGGCTATGGTTAGCTTGAACACCAGTTGCCTTAACTATACGGGGAATTGAAACCTTTCGGAAAAACCAGCGTCACATCGACGGCTTTTTCTAAAGAAAAATCGTAAAAACGTCTAAGGCCCAAGACAGCCCAAAAGGGGCCCGAATCACGGCTAAACGACCCACATACGATTTTAGGAAGGATCGAGCCCAAAGCTGATATGACGGTCTGATTACCAAGTAGAGTTTCGACTGAAAATGCTTTTTAGAATTTCTCCTGGAAATCGCGGAGAAACCCCAAACTACTCATGAAACAGAAAGCACGACTGATCGGGTTACCAATCAGCGTTTCTAATGATAAAATTCGATAACATTTTACGGAACACCTTTCGTAAAATAAATTCTCGAAAATATTTCACGAGACAGCTTTTGCATGATTAAACTCGACAACATTTTACAAAACAGTTTCCGTAAAATTAACTCGACAACATTTTGTGAAATAACTCTCGTAAAATAAAAGGTCAACAACGTTCTAAGAAACATTTTCTACACAAGGAAAAACCTACGGAAAACAAACAAGAACGCAAAAACACGCACAAGTCGAAGGAACCGAGCAGCCAACTCCGGTCGTGGCCGTGGCCGCCGGGCGGCTAGCCCCGTGCTGGCCGTGGCCGCCGGCGGCTAGCGCCCGTGCTGGCCGTGGCCGCCGGGCGGCTAGCCCCGTGCTGGCGTGGCCGCCGGGCGGCTAGCGCCCGTGCTGGCCGTGGCCGCCGGCGGCTAGCGCCCGTGCTGGCCGTGGCCGCCGGGCGGCTAGCCCCGTGCTGGCCATGGCCGCCGGCGGCTAGCGCCCGTGCTGGCCGTGGCCGCCGGCGGCTAGCCCCGCACTGGCCGTGGCCGCCGGCGGCTAGCGCCCGTGCTGGCCGTGGTCGCCGGGCGGCTAGCCCCGTGCTGGCTCGGGTCGTCGGACGGCTAGTCTTCGTGCGTAAGTTCTAGGCCCCCGGGTCGTCAGAAATCCGTGTTTTGCGACTTTCCGAGATCCCGCAAAACAAAACTCCTTTTCTTGCTCCAAGATTTCGAAGAATCCATAAGACGTCAACGGACAGGAAAACTTCGTATAAAACGGTGATGGTTATCTTAAAACACCATTTCCCTCGGCAATGGATCGAAGATCTTCCGAAAGACTCGACATCCAAGTGTTGGCTAGCCCCCGTGCTGCCTCTAGGCGCCGGACGACTAGCGCACCCGTACTGCGCTGGTTATCGGGCGACACAACATTCGTCAAGCACGGCAAATCCTCGCAAAACTATTCCGACGATAGTCCAATCCAATACTTTGCACCTTTCGTAAAATAATCCTAGACAATACTTCACGAGACAGCTTCTGCGCGACTAAACTCGACAACATTTTACGAAACAGTTTCTGTAAAATTAACTCGACAACATTTTGTTGAAAAACTCTCGTAAAGTAAAAGCTCGGCAATATTTTACGAAATATCATTCGTAAAGAAAAACAATATCATAAGCTTCTTGACCTGACCAGTTCACTCATAGCTTGACGAAATATCAAGTCTCACTCAAGTGACGTCTTGCCAATCATTTTCGCTTGTCCGCCCACCTTAGCCTTCTTCGAGTTTCGCCTACTTCTCCTCCCTTTGCTTCAACGATTCTGCACTATTCCTTCGGGTACATGGTCGATTTAACCAGCAGTACGAGGAAACGAGGATATGAACTTAGGCGAAGACCTTTGACAATAAAACGTTAGAAGACAAAGAGGAACGGACATGAGGCAATCTCGAGTAATCAATGAGACTAAGGTATGTCCGACTTAGAAAATTTTATCATAGGAAAGGAATGGGAACGTCTTGTAAACCGCCGTAAAATTTAGGGAACTTAGGACCTAGGTGGAAAGTCTAGCTAGCTAAGTCTTAGGCATTTTCTTCCAGTTTCGTTCTATTGTTCCTTGACTGTTTAGGCATAACGCGCAAACCGATCTAATCTCTCGAAAAACCGAGAAACGATCGCCGCGCATCCTTGGCATACTCTTTCCGCTTCCGTGAGACTAATGGCACGACGGAGAGCTACAAAATTAACGAAATAACCTTCGGTAAAACTTCATGAGTAACCCGAAGCAACTTTCGCCAAAAAAACGAAACCTAAAGTGGAAAATCGTTTCGAAAAGCCATCACCCATAACTTGGAAAACTCCTCTATGATTGGCATGTCTATCTCGACGAACTCTATTCGGCCCTCGGCCAACTACGTCTTTCCATAAAGCCCGAACATGCACTCGACATCGCCATTAAGGACAATCGTCAACTAAACACGATCTTAACGGTAACACAAAGGGTCATGGACTGGTCTTTTACCAACGACTTCCTTGGCTAAACGGCTGAAGTCAGCCTCCATGCCGATCCACAATACTTAGCGACCACCGCTCCAACCGTGTAACGGCTAAAAAAGACAATCCACGATTTGTCGTAAAACGCCAAACGGATATTATGCAAGCAGTTTGTCGTATAACCCAAAATCGGAAATCATACGATAACGAAACTTGATCCTAACAACCAAATGGTTAAACGGAAGATCTTAAACTTATCATCAAATCGATTAAGTTCTATACGCCCCATAAAACGCGGCACGAAAAGAAACGCTCGTAGCAAAGCTCCCAGAGCTATACGAGTCATTCTTACAAAAACAAATCTCAGAAGGCCAACACTTCACGAAACATAGTGAAGTTAGACGCTTCCCCCCCCCTGGTAAAATTTACGCGACCCTTCGGTCCTAAATCCTCAACACAATTCGCCAACTACTAAACGGCTGCGACAACGGATCCAGTATCCATGAAACGATTATCACATCCAGACACATGTCTCTCATCGCTTACACCTAAAATCGCTCTCTAAAAAGTAGCATACGGACCAAGCGACAAAATCACAATCCGAAGTGACTACTCGGATTCTATCCTTAACACTTGACGAAAGTATAAATCAAATCATAAGCGAAAGCCCATAATCCTCTTATGGCATGAGAAAAATAAAATCACAGCACTGCGAGACGTCGCTTCGTGCTCGGATAAACATTTTTCGATAACAAATTCATACGCCTTCAAAACGGCATCATTTCGTTGTTGCTGATCACAACAAACGAACTCTAACGTCCTAAACAGACAAGCCACCTAAGGGTAGGCTCTTTTACATCCGACAAGGATCCCATAGCGCGCTATACAAAAAATCCAAATTTGGTTCAGCACTTCGTAAAGGAAGTAGCTCGATTCGTGCCCAGACAAATCATATAAGCCGATACCACTTCGCGGATTTTAAAACGGTACGAATCAGGTTAAAATCACAAACAGGCAAAACGAAAGCCGATTTGTCATCGCACAGCCTCAGTCTGAGAGTAAACCTAGGTCTTGCCCTAAACCCAGCCTTGCTGGTATCTTAACATCTCATAGGCAAAGCGTCAACGACGCGAGATCCCAAAACTTGTCTCTTCACTCAAGTCTGAACGTTTTCACGAATTTTCGCGTAAATCGTAAACCGCAGGAAAATCTCGCTTTGTACAAACTACGGATACGGTGATCGTCAGGGAGGCAGGAATGAGACGACAACTCACACCCTGCCCCTCTAACTTCGACAAACAGAAGTTCTAAACGCAAAATATTTTATAAATGCATACCGCGAATTCAATACAACGCCCTAAAAAGGGCAGGGACTCAAAGCCACCAACGGCCAGTCCCGAAATCATACATAATGGCCAACCAACGGCCGAAATGTAATCAAAATAAAAATCTCTAAAGGGATTGATAAACCTAGACGCTCCCCGGAGCATCACCTTCATCCTCAAAACTCACCCAAAGTAGGAACGGTCTCACCGTCGCCTCCATTGGTCGCACCACCACTGCATGTCTCATATGCGCCGGCTTCGCGATCCTTGACTGCGTGGTCCTGGTCCTCCGAACCCTCCGAATGCAGGACAAGGGTGCACACGGATTTCAGACCAGCAAGAATCGAGTCGAAGTTGAGCAACGAACTCACGGTCTTCCCGACGTCACGTTCAAGATCGCCAATCAAAGGTGATGTGGATTTCCGCAATGAAATACTCTTAGCCAAAAATTTCGATTTTCAACTCATAATCTTCCGCCCGCAAGATCGCTCCCGCATCTTGCATGCTGGGGGGCTAACTGTTGGGGTCAAAAACGGTTATCTCGAAATCAACGGCTAAGTCTATTTGTCATACGAAAGTATAAGGAAGAAACGGGAAGTGATCTAAGTTTGGATAGGCCGAACGACAAGGAATCCGCCTTGAAACTTCAAAGAGCCCGTTCTCTCAACCGTGAGGACCCAGAGAACGATCAAGATATCAAATCGAAGCCCTCGTCGAGACGCACGTGCTGGTCCTGGCCGCCGGCGGCTAGCCCCCGTGCTGGTCCTGGCCGCGGGCGGCTAAGCCCCCGTGCTGGTCCTTGCCGCCGGGAAACTTCAAAGAGCCCGTTCTCTCAAACCGTGAGGACCCAGAAAACGATCAACATATCAAATCGAAGCCCTCGTCGAGACGCACGTGCTGGTCGTAGCCGCCGGGCGGCTAGCCCCCGTGCTGGCCGTGGCCGCCGGCGGCTAGCGCCCGTGCTGGCCGTGGCCGCCGGGCGGCTAGCCCCGTGCTGGCCGTGGCCGCCGGCGGCTAGCGCCCGTGCTGGCCGTGGCCGCCGGGCGGCTAGCCCCGTGCTGGCCGTGGCCGCCGGCGGTAGCGCCCGTGCTGGCCGTGGCCGCCGGGCGGCTAGCCCCGTGCTGGCCGTGGCCGCGGCGGCTAGCGCCCGTGCTGGCCGTTGGCCGCCGGGCGGCTAGCCCCGTGCTGGCCGTGGGCCGCG
>NW_026619417.1:0-8458 GCF_000801105.2 Raphanus sativus | reverse complement strand
AGAAGGATCGCAGGACCCGGTCAAAGGGAAGTTGTTGCCAATTCCTCAAGTCACGGAGGAGATCTCGGGAACCAGTTGGTGACGATCAAGCGGAACCTGAGGCTATTTAAAGAGGAAGTCAATCAAGAAAAAGATGGATTCAACATTTATTCGACACAATACTCTCATTATCTCTGTAACATTTTCATTATCATTGTAATCATCAGAAAACATTCTCTGTAACCATTCTTTATCAAAAATCATCAATAAGATAATTCATTCGTTCTACAAGTTCTAACGGGATTCAGCCAACGTTATCTTTCCCTAATCCTTTCCTAAACTATAACCTGACCTAAAAATCAGGAGGTGAGTTTAATCCCTCACAGTAAACTTATGTGGATTAAGAGGCTTTCTCCTACCAGTTGCTGGTGAACTTACTCCTCCTTTTTTTGAGGCCATTGCCTTAGTCCTACCACGTAGTGGTGTGCCAGGAGTAGGAGGAGTCACAACAAGAGCAGGAGGAGTTCCATCCGTCTGAGCAGGAGGAGTTCCATCCATCTGAGCAGGAGGAGTTCCATCCATCTGAGCCGGAGGAGTTCCATCCACGTGATCCACAGGAGCAGGAGTTCCACTGGTTCCATCCACAAAATGAGCTCTTGAAAATGGAAAAATTCCATCAAAGCTCTTGAAAATGGTAAGAATCCATCCTGCTTTCTCTTCCTCCGTGTAGTTCATACACTCTTCATCCTCGGGTTCTTTCTCAGCTTTCTCGGGTTCTTTCTCAGCTTCCTCGGGCTCTTTCTCAGCTTCCTCGGGCTCTTTCTCAGCTTCAATGATCTCTTCTTCAACCTCTTCTTCTTCTTCTTCCTGAACCTCTTCTTGAACCTCTTCTTCAACCTCTTCTTCAACCTCTTCTTCAACCTCTTTTTGAACCTGAGTTTCTTGGTCTTGTGTTGCATCAACCATTTCTGCATCCTTTGTCCGAGCCTGTTCTTCTTCCTTTTCCTCAGCGCCTTTTCTGTTAGAGTCCTGGTTGTAAAAACCCATGTCCAGGTTGTCAAAATCCATGTCGTCTTGGCCTTTCTCAACGTCTTGGCCTTTCTCAACGGCATACTCCTTCATTCCCTTCAGTTTCCATGCCATTTTCACAATCTTCCTTTTCATGACACTTTGGCTTTTTTCAGTGGCATTAAGCCTCTTCTCCATTGCTCTCGTCTTCTTAGCTTTCTCTTTTAAAAGACGTTGGCTTTTTTCAATGCCATCAAGCCGCTTCTCCATTGTCTCCATCTTCACATTAACTTCAGTTAAAGAAACCATCACCCTCTCTTCAAACCTTGTCAACACGTCCTCCAACACGTTCTCCAACCCGTTACTAGAAGAGGATGCTTTTTCAAACACTTTCTCTTTGTTTTTCTTCTTAGGAAACTCTCTTGCTGCCACATCTAACTCATAGAGCTCCTTCCACCAGATAGGCTTCCCCTTTATAGTAAGCCATGCGCTCCACTCGTTACTTGCTCCATCTTCCTTATCATATTCTGGCTCCTCCTCTACTATTCGCGCCATGAGAGTTTCTTCATCCAGTGTAGGAAGCAGAAAACTGGATATTGTCTGCAATATAAACCAAAACAATATCAATTACAACAAATATGTAGTCCACTAACTTAATAAAAATAACTGACAGGGATCATTTACCTTAGTTTCTCCAAGTGTCTCGTACAACTCCTCAAGTGGATAACCTCTCATACTGTTGCTTTGGAACTGCTTCTTGCACATCCTCGGACAGTTACTCATACAGCCTGGTACTGGCGCTCTAAATTTTGCATTCATAGCTGGAATACACTCAAATACCAGAACCTACACAAAGAATTTGTTAAAAACCAATCATACAACAAGTAAAATTTAACTTAAGAATAAGTTACCTCTAAAGGAACTATGAATCCAAGGAAATTGACATCACTTTTCGGACTCCCCTTCAGATGCTTCATTACTTTATTAATGGAACGGATGGCATCTTCAAATGTCAAGCGACCCCAAGGAAAGGTTTCACAGGCTTCCAAATCATTGACGACTCTTAATATGAAAGGGTCAATGGGTCCATTATACCTTCCATTCACTCTGATAATCGTGCCTAGGAAGTATAGCACTGCCATCTTGAGTCGATCCCCACACGATCTCATACTCAGCAGTTTCTCTTTCACTAACTTCATTGTTATCCCCTTGTGTTCCCGGAAATGCCTATCTACAAACTCAAAACTTCCCAGCTTCTTATAGTTAGGCGGGTAGTCACGGCAGTCCAATCCTGAGATGAGTGCATGCTCTCTTATGGAATATCGGATAAGTACGCCATTAACTGCAAACCAAGCTGTGTCTTCCTCTTCTTCTAAGGGAATAGTGCGCAGTAGAAGCATCCACATACCCAGCAGCCTCAAGTTATCTTCTAGAGGCATGTGGAAAAAATGACTAAACTGAGAGTGCCTTTCGAACCAGGGAAACTCATCCTTCAGTTTTTTGATGACGCTCACCGTGTCAGTCACATAGCATTTGCTCTGAATCTTACACGTCTTGGTGAACTCGGTGTTCTTGAAGTAGAGATCACAGGGAGGCAGTGGTTGAGATTCCTGCAAGGCAAATAAAACCAACAAAAAAATTTTAGTCCTAATTACTACTCACAACAGTAATACACGACCAATGAAACTTTATTCAACTAAACCCAATAAACGAGAAGTAACATTTTATTCAATCAATAATATTTTACCTCGGATGGAGCAGATAGATCATCACTTGAGTTCCCTTCTGAAAGCTCTTCTACATGCTCTTCTACATGCTCTTCTACTGTAGGAGCAATGTTTTCTTGAGCTCTTGTGGTCGTTTCTTTTCTTTGATTACTCTGTTTTTTCTGCCCGCGCTTCTTACGGCCAGCCATTATCTAGATCCTCTGAAAATCCAAAAAAAAAACATAAACAAGAATCATTTATTTTCCTAATCTAACACCAATTACTCAATCAATATATCTCCAATTCGGTTTCACATATCAAAGACTCAATCACCAATTCAGTTTCACATATCAAACATACAACCAAGAAAACATTAACTCTAAACCATGGTCATACTCAACAATCATCACTACACGGACTCTCCTCACTACACTAATCTCAAAACCAAATTTACTTTCAATCTCCATAGCCTAAAAACCCAACATTCTCTCCAATTGAATACATACTCTAAACCAGTCAGATTAAACTTATCCAGTCAAAATTCTCACAAAATCGCAAAGTAAAGACAATACCTTATATACTCTAAGCCATCATATACATACATACTCTAAGCCATCATATACCTAGACAAATTTCCACAAATACCTATACATACTCTGAGATTTCACCGTGTTTTCCCCCAATTTCATAGCACAAAATCGCTTAGACAATACCTTAGTTTCGTCAACAAAACAAAATACGAGGAAATCAACCACAATAAATCACTTACATTTGATTTATTGTCGATTCGAAGATGGAGGCTTGATTATTACAGAGAAAGAAGAAGAAACGAAAAGGATAGAGAATTTTTTAGGGTTTCTCGCTGTTCTGTCGTGAGAGAAGGGAAGAGAAGAGAGAGAGAGAGTCGATTTGGGAGAGAATGAGGGAAAGGAATGAAACGGGAGCGTTTAGGTTTAGAAATCGGATATTATCCAGATTGATTTAGATGGGTCGGATATCTCTGGTCGGGTCCGTAATTATATGATTATGTGAAGGATAATGCTGTCTGTAGCCACTTGTTTCATTTAAAAACTATTAAAAAAATATATATATATTATTGAGGGGAGAGTATGGAATTTTTAAAGGGGGTATGGGGTATTTGGAGTTATTCTCCTCCTCCATCTTCTTCATCCCTTTAATCGATTTACTGAAATTGAATCAACAAAACTAAATCTAGAGACTGAAGAGTATTAGCGGAAGTTATCGAACTTTTCTCTGTCCCTCTTTATCTTCTCCATCCTCTCTCATCTCCTGGCCACAAACCAACCACCGCCTGCGTTCTTTTCTCCGGCATCCGCCGGAGGAGTCTCTCCTCCTCTCTCTCGTCTTCTACTTTGCTGCTCCGGACCTCTCTCTTTCCCGTGCGAGATCGTGGGCTGTCATGTCTCTCCTGCGAGTTCTCCATGCGCAAGGAGTGTCTTTCCGGTGACGTTTGGCTTCTACTGGTTTATTGGCGAGGCGGTGACAAGGTCTGTTCGTGGAGTGGTCGGCGTTTTGAGTTTGAAGCAGACCGATTTTTCAATTCAGATCTACTTCGTCCTTTCTTCCGCTGTTGGTTTTGGGAGTCTCGGTTTGCTTTCCCACTCTGTTTGGTGGTGGTTTCGGTCTCCACCGTTCTCTGAGTCGGGTTCCAGATGTGTTGCTTGACATTGGAGGCGAGCATAGAGTTTTCAGTACGCAGGCGGTAGATGGTGCTGAGCTCTTTCAGGTTCCTGTGGGTTGGGTTCTAGATGCTGACGACAAGACATCCGATGCTGATGGAGAATTACGCGAGTCTTGATCAAAGGTTTAAGCTTGTGGAAGGAATGAATGCGATGATGAAGCCGCATCTTCAGATTCAGAACCAATCTAAGGAATTGAGGCGGCAAATCTATGCTCGCTAATGGATCTCAAGAGGGAGAGAAAGGAGAAGGAAGAGTACAAGAAGATGGTTGAGGAGATGAAGAGGAAGAGCGAGGAGCTTTTGATTGTGTTAGATAAACAAGAGGAGGAGGAGAAGAAAAGGGAGAGCAAGTATGATGAGTTGGCAAAGAGATGTGATGAGATTGAGGAGTGTTCGGATTTAAAAATGCTCTAAGAAGATTCTAAGAAACTCAACTTTCGTCAAGGAAAGAACAATGTTGCTATGGAAGATGATATGATTTTTTGCTAGTAGACAAAGTTATGTCTTTGAAGTCTCTGTTCTAGTTATGGTTTGTAATTTCTAATCTTTTTGGCATTGCTTTTCATTGTAAATGATGGTTACACATTGATGTGTTTGCAGATATTTTTAACGATTTGACCACAAATACACAAACCGGGACCAGATGTGGAGAGAAATCCAAGGAGCGAGAAGCTTTTTACTTTGAACAATTCAGGAAATAGAGTTAGTATAAGACTGGACTAAGAGTTATGGTGATAGTATAAGACATGTTTGATGTTAGGGTAAGACTTGGGAATTCTATGTATAATGTATGTTTACTGAATTTAATGCAATATATAATATGTATATTTTAGTTATAAATCAATTTGCAGTTTATAATTTATGCAATACATTTTTATCAATGAAAAAGGAGGATGATTAATGATATTTATAAAAGTTCTGTTTAAAATTTTGATTTGTAAATAATATTATTTTATGCTTTCTCACTAAATTTTGAAATTTCATAATAAAATAAAGATTATGTTTAGAAATTTCATAATAAACATCAATATTTTCATAGTATAACTTAAATCTTAAATTTAAACTAAAATTTCCTAAATCTCATACCCTAAACCCTAAACCACATACCTCAAAACACTATATTCCAAACCCTAAACTTATTGATCATCTTCTTAAGTTTATATCATTAGTTTGATATAGTTTAAATTTTAAATCTAATCATCTTGATAAACTTATATCATTTGATGAAACACTAATCTTAAATCTACACCCTAAATATAATACCCTAAACTCCAAACTTAAATCTTACATACATAGTCATAAATCTAAAATTTTTAAATTTATAATATAAATTTTAAACTTAAACTCCATTGTATGCTAAAACTCAAACTAAAAAAAAATAATTATAAATGTTAACTTTAAACCCTAAACCACATACCTCATATTAACATATATCATAAACATCAGGTGAGGAGAGATGTTTCTAACTGGGTAAACACAAGGGTGTACTACAATGCCCAGGCTGTGGAGCATCCCTCTCAAGCTGTGTTCTTTTGCTGATTTCCCGAAAGATCATTGTGCCTTTTATGGTAAGCTTAGATGAAAGCTATGTGCCAAGAAGCTATGAAAAAGCAATGTTGATTCAAGAGTGGAGGGATTCAGTCAATGCTGAGGCATATGCCATGATCAAGAATGATACATGGTATGAGAGTGAGCTGCCTAGAGGAAAGAGAGCAGTGTCTTGCAAGTGGATATTTACCATCAAGTACTTACCCAATGGTAAGATAGATAGGCGCAAGACTAGGCTGGTAGCAAGAGTATTTACTCAGACCTATGGAGAGGACTATATAAATACCTTTGCCCCAGTCGCCAAGCTTCATACCATCAGAGTAGTGCTATCTCTTGCAGTCAACCTTGAGAGGGATCTATGGCAGATGGATGTGAAGAATGCCTTTCTTCAGGGGGAGCTTGAAGATGAAGTCTACATGTTACCACCACCAGGAATGGAGAGAATGGTAAAACCAGAAAATGTATTAAGACTGAAGAAAGATATCTATGGATTGAAACAATCACCAAGGGCATGGTACCACAAGCTGAGCACCACTCTGAATGGTAAATGGTTTAGGAAGTGTGAACTAGATCACACACTCTTCACTTTGGTTACACCAGGAGGTATCATTGTTATTCTTGTCTATGTTGATGATATTATCATTACTGGTTCTGATAAGACAGGTATACAAGAGACAAATGACTATCTCAAGTCTGTATTTGATATAAAAGACTTGGGAGAGATGAAATACTTTCTTGGGATTGAGTTGTGTAGGTCCAAGGAAGGTTTATTCATTTCCCAAAGAAAGTATGCACTTGATCTTTTAAAAGATGCAGGTGCTTATGGAGGAAAGACAGCCAAGATGCCCATGGAGGATGGGTTCAAGACTCCAAGAGAGGGGGAGATGGAATATAGCAAGCCATTTCATGATCCCAAGTTGTATAGGAAGCTGATCTATCTTACTATCACTCGGCCAAACATATGCTTTGCAGTGAATCAAGTGAGCAAGCATATGCAACAACCAAAGGAGCACCATTGGAGGATGGTGGAAAGAGTACTTATGTATCTCAATGGAACTCAAGGTTTGGGAGTATGGATGGGATGCAATAGGAGCACTGAAGTGGTTGGCTACTGTGATGCTGATTTAGGCTGGTAATAGGAATGAAAGGAAGTCTACAACCGGGTATTGCACTTTCATTGGAGGAAACATGGTTACTTGGAAGAGCAAGAAGCAGAAGGTGGTCTCCTGTTCTAGTGCTGAAGGTGAGTATAAAGCTATGCTGAAGCTTACCAATGAGTTAGTGTGGAATCAAGGGATTCTGAAGCACTTGGAGATCGAGCAAGCAACACCAATGACTATGCACTGTAACAATCAAGCTGCTATACATATTGCTACAAACTCAGTGTTCCATGAGAGGACAAAGCATATTGAAGTGGACTGCCATAAGGTGAGGCAGATGATAGTCTTGGGAGTGATCTTGCCATGCTACACTAGGAGTGAGGATCAGTTGGCTGATATATTCACCAAGGCAGCAAAACAGAAGACAATGGAGTCCATACATATCAGGTTAGGACTCATTGATCTCTCAACCACTCAATAGTCCCCTGATCATGAGATCTTTACTCTTTTTTCCCTCATCAAAGTTTTGTCCCAATGGGTTTTCTTTGATGAGGTTTTTAATGAGGAAGATCTCATGGTCCTTCCAAGCTCGACCTGTTCCACATGGTCAAGCTTGAGGGGGAGTGTTGAAATGTGGTGAGAAGAGATGAGGAGGTTTAAGATCATGAAGAGGAGATGAGAAGAAGTGTAACTTGTGAAAAGTTACCACGCAGTAAAAATAAAGTTACTGCATGGTAAATAGTAAAAGGAGAGTGTGGAGGTAAAAGGAGAAGTGTGAGAGACTTGGATTGAGAGAGAAGGTGTGTATAGTGACTTGATCACCAAACCAACATGGCGCACAACTCTCTTGACTGTTTGAGGATAAGGTGCAGCTATGGACAGGCTGTAAAGAGAGTGCAAGCATGTGATCAATCTCAGCCAAGTATTCAAATGTGTCTCACTTCTTCCCTTGACTTCACATGCTCCTAATAGTGTCACTAGTTTGCGAAACCCTTATAATCTCTCCTATATTAATGTTGTAACCTTCTCATTAATAAGATTACACACATTGAGTCTCTTTCTCTCTAAGGTTAAACATGTTACTATTTGGTTACTATTGAATCTAGAAACTCATTCTCTCTTATTCTTCTCTGATTCTCTCTTACTCTTTCTTAAACTCTCTTAATCTCTCATCAATCTATCAATACCTATTCTATTCTCTAAAATCTCAAGAAGCTATCCCACTTTCTATTCAGGTGATTCAAGATTAGCCTGTTTAGACATATGACAATATCTTCATGATTCTTATCAAACCAGAAGGAACCAAGATGTAAGAACCTTGATTTGGAACATTTAATCAGTGTAGAATCACCAGGAAGTTGAATAAATCTCATAGGAGTTATGAGGAAGAAGCTATCCCACTTTCTATTCAGGTG
>NW_026619416.1:0-8458 GCF_000801105.2 Raphanus sativus | reverse complement strand
AATATTGTAAACTATCCCTAATAGTTTCTAAATTTCACATAAAGAACCCATTGGTCTTACGAATAATTTAACACACTAATCTTCTCCGGCGAGATCTCGAGACGTATCACAGATCCGTCAGGCTAGTTTGATCTCTCGAGGAAATCAATGGCTCCGGTATCGGCACTGGCCAAGTATAAGCTGGTGTTTCTGGGAGATCAATCCGTGGGGAAGACGAGTATCATCACTCGATTCATGTACGACAAATTCGACAACACTTACCAGGTAACTCGCTTCGTTTCCCCGATCTAGTGTATTCGAGATCCATTTTCAAGGACTCGAGATCGATTCAGTGTAATCTGAATCGTTTAGATCATTTGGTACGTAACAGTCTGTAGAATGATCATAGTCGAGGATCGTAGAAACAGTAATGGGAATCTGGACTAGTTAGCTCTGACTAAATCGAAGTAGTTCTCAATTTATGAATGGAAGAGTATATGACCTTGAATTGTAACTGTGATCATTATGTTTTAGGTTTTGATAGTAAGTGGACCATGCTCGCTTAATGCTTATAATCATTATACACAATGTTAATTGCTTTTTTTTTCTCAGTAGTTTATGTTGTTTTTTTTTGGTAATCATCAGGCCACAATTGGTATTGATTTTTTGTCAAAGACAATGTACCTCGAAGATCGGACTGTTAGACTGCAGTTGTGGTAAACCTCTTTTCAAGTTTTCGTATGAAGTTTTTGAGCAGATCTCATGGTTTGGTAAATTTAACTTTTGAGAGATGAATGAAATATATGACAGGGATACGGCAGGGCAAGAGAGATTCAGGAGTCTTATTCCGAGCTATATTAGGGATTCTTCTGTCGCTGTTATTGTCTATGATGTTGCAAGTTTGTGAACCTTCTTACCCCTTTCTCTGTTCATTTCTTCCTCATCAAAGTTCCTTGCATTGTGAAAACTTGATCATTTTGTTTTCCTTTTGAAATTATAGGCAGGCAATCCTTCCTAAACACTACTAAGTGGATCGATGAGGTTAGGACAGAGCGTGGTAGTGATGTCATAGTTGTGCTTGTTGGAAATAAAACCGACCTTGTCGACAAAAGGTATTACTGATTAATCTACCATCTCTCTCTTTACATTTTTCTGTTTCAATCGTGATGTGCAGATTACTGTTCAATAGCAAGTATGTTTACCGTTCCTTGATTGAACACGGTTTCAAATTGTAACCCTTGTCTTTTTGTACTATAATAGTAACCATTGTTAAACCACGTCTTACATTCCTAATAAATTGTTTGTTTTCTCAGGCAAGTGTCAATAGAGGAAGCAGAAGCCAAGGCTCGTGAGCTTAATGTAATGTTTATCGAAACCAGTGCCAAAGCAGGCTTCAACATTAAGGTAACAGAGATCTTCTCTGCCACATATTTGTGAGAATTTCTTAGACAACAACACAAAAAGTTCCTGATAGATTCACTTGAGTCCCATCAATAGTTAATTAACCTAGACTTCTTATTACCAATCTACATTCATACGGTCTCCCGTTGATACTCTCTTTGCAATCAAACGTAATGTCTCTGTCTCATCTTTATATGATTTTTAGGCGCTTTTCCGCAAGATCGCAGCAGCTTTGCCCGGAATGGAAACACTGTCTTCGACAAAGCAAGAGGATATGGTTGATGTTAATCTCAAGTCTTCCAACGCCAATGCATCTTTGGCTCAGCAGCAATCAGGAGGATGTTCTTGTTAAAATTTGCAACCACCACAACAAATTGACAGAGAACAAGAAAAAAAAAAACAGATATAAAGTCCTCGAGCCTTTTTTTTTTCATCAGATTGTTTTAGTTTATGGTCTTTGGATTTTCAAATGCTCTCTGCTTCAGTACTTTTTGTTAGTTTTAACAACTTTTCCCAAAACTGTGATTTGTCTATGTATTGGATTTTATAACTGTATCTTTATAAACTAGACAGACTCTTCTTGTTTCTTCCTTTCATGTTAAGACAAGTGAGTAGAGAAAGAAGCACATCGCAACACCAAAACACAAACAATGTTGCATAAAAAATTTACAAGATTTAAATGTATTGCTGCGTACTAGGTGATTTATATGTATTGTTGGATAGTAACAGTATGCAGTGTACCAGATGGTAAAAAAAATCATTATCAGCGATTATCTCAGTTTAGTAATATAATTTATAACTCGTATATGATCCTTGTTTAATAACACTTAAGTTTAATTTCTATAATTTTATTTTATTGCTTAACAAAAGGTTTTATGTATGGAGAATTCATAGATGATACAAACCACAGCATCCGTGAAAAGTTAGTGAGTTTCTATTATCCCCTATATATTTGTGAGTTTCTATGTATAGTTGAAGACTGATTATAGCTTCTACAATTGTTTTCTAGTCTTAGAATTATATTATTTTTGCACATTGTTTATGAATTAGCTTTAGGTAAATTCAGTCCATTACTTACTAACTTTAAAGTGTTTCAAAAAAAAAAAAACTTAGTAACTTTACTAGTTTTGACTTATGAGTTTAGCTTATTGTGAACGTGAACCTCTCTTTCTTTCTTTTTTCTTTTTCTTTTTTGGACAACTGTGAACCTCTCTTTCAATCACTCATTTATAGTCATCGCTTCGATTGCCTCCACACGAATAGCAGGACGCAAACGGTGTCACTATTACAAGGACTTTTGTCTTTCTATGACATAATATGTTTTCTTTTTCTTGCTCTTGTGTTAAACATGCTACTGTGAAGATGTGTACTTCTATATGATTTTACATATGTAAACTTTATATTTTGATTTTAATTATCAAATGTTTTTACTAATTTAACATTTGTTGATAGAACAACTTTTTATATTAGAATGTATATGCACAGTCAATAGAGATAAAAAAATTAAGTTACAAATTAATATTTATTTCATTCGATCTCGATTGTGTTTTTTGTTTTCTTTCTATATATGTAAAATTTCTTGACTTAGGTCCAATTTTGTTTTATTTTGGAGATCAAACGTAGTTCTTGAATTTCTTACATACTCATCAGCACTAAATTTAAATGATAGGAGGATGAACCCCATGAACTCATAAATTCGAGTGCCGGTGCTGTTTAACTATTTCTATGACAATTATGTTTTTAACTTATTATTCACGGATTCAACTTGTGTTCACGTGCCATAAACTGTGAAATTCATAATTACAAATTACATTTGAAGCTGCCGGAAAAGAAAAATCAGGAGACTCTTCTTCTTCTTCTTTTTTTTTAAACAAAGTACACGACTCTTCTTCATATACAGACTACAGACAATGTACATTATTACATAACTATATATTTACTAGGTGTTTTCCTGCACCATTGCAGTAAAAGATTTTAAAATATTTTTTAATAAATAAATATAATTTTTTTTTTTTTAATATTATAATTTTTCTTTCTTTATCAATATTTTAATATAAATTTGATTTAACTGAACAGTAAAATTAAGATAAAAACAATTTTTTTATCTTGAATTATATTTAAGAATGTGCATGTATATATTTAAATTATAATCTTAGGTAGATTTTTCTTTCTATTTATTTTAATTAAATATATTAAATAAATATGTAAAATTGCATAATTGTCAAAAACTAAAATTAAACAATATTTATAAAATCTGTAGATATATGTAAGAAACTAATGATTTTACGATTTAATTTGATTTTATGATTTAATTTAAATTTTCTAAAAATATGAAATATTTTAAATTTAAATGATATTTTGACTTGAAATGCCATAATTGAATATATTTATTTTTAATGATGATTTATGAGTTATTACCATATTTTAAAAAGTCAAAAATATAAATCGAAAATAAATGTAATATATGAGTTATTACCATATTTTAAAAAGTTTACCAAAAATATAAATTAACATTAATATAATTTTCCATATCATATTAATCTATAAAACATGAAATCAATTTTATTAGCCATGTCACAATTATTAATCAAGATGTTTTCCTGCACCATGTGTAGTGATGAATTTTTTAAAAATTAAATTTTATATTTTAAAATGTAATTTATTATATTATATATTTATTATATTTGACCAATAATTAATATAATATCATTAATTAAGCATAAATTAAGAGAATTTTTTTATTTTAATTATATTTAAAGAATATATATGTATATTAGATAAAAATTATTTATTTCATTTGGTTAAATATATTAAATCAACTTGTACAAAATTACTAAAAATCATATAAAGTTGTATAGTTATCAAAAATTAAAACTAAATAATATTTATATATTTGTAGATATCTAAAAGAAACTAATGATATTACGATTTAATTTTTTTTTAAACTTCAGAAATTTTAGATAATAAAAATTTATAATTATAAAAGTAAAGTTATATAATATTTTCGAATTTCAAAATGTCATATTTGAATATATTTATTTTAGTGATGATTTATGAGTTATTACCATATTCTACAAAGTTTACCAAAAATATAAATCAATATTAAATGTAATATATGAGTTATTGTCATATTCTAAAAAGATTTCCAAAAATATATATCAGCATTAAATATAATTGTCCATGTCATATTTAACCATATGACATGTCATCAATTCTAATAGCCACGTCACAGTTTTTTTTTGTGAAAACGATTGTAGAGAAGACATATGTCAAATCACTTTAAATGTAATATATGAGTTATTGTCATATTCTAAAAAGATTTCCAAAAATATATTTCAGCATTAAATATAATTATCCATGTCATATTTAACCATATGACATGTCATCAATTCTAATAGCCACGTCACAATTTTTTTTGTGAAAACGATTGTAGAGAAAACATATGGTAAATCACTTCTCAGATATAGACTAGGGGATTTTAATTTTGTTTTCAAAGGAATTATTTTAAAGCTGTAAAGGCTATTACTTGGGGCGGCAGATAGTTGGGTAGACAATCATGGGCTCATTCACCATTTGATGAGAAGTTTCACACTTGGAACGTGAATCAACTAACACTTCCATGCTTTTTATAAGTCTATCTTTCTCAGTGTTGAAATATTTTGGAATAACTATTTATCCTCATAAGTATTTGAGATTTTGTACGTTTAAGTATGTTAATTTTATTGATCAATTCTGAAAACTATTAGGGTATGGACGTTTCCACACTCATTATCATATTATATGCAATAGAATCTTCACGCGTTAATCATTTAAATTATTTGCCTCAAAATTAGTTAAAGTTAGCACATAGTTTAGGAATATGTTACCTAATCCGTGAAGATTGAATGCATTGATCATCAGAATAATCCTATATATTAATAGAATAGACTAGAATCAGAAAATAATATATTTCCATTGGCTCCGCTCATGATTCACTTAAATTTTCTGGTGCCAGTTAGAGAATGATACCTATAAATAAGGAAGTATATATACTAGTCATTTTATAGAAACCATTAATCAATATATATACGATATGATCAAAATACTGTATTTTTTTTGTTAGTAAAAACGATCTAAGCCATGTATTGCGTGATAAGACCTAGGTCATCACAATGCTTCCTCACAATCAAAAGCATGTGCATTGTGTTGTTACTATTATCGATTGCTAGTGGAAAAGTTTCTGCAGGTTTAAATTACGGAGAAGCTCTCACAAAGAGTCTTTTGTATTTTGAAGCTCAACGCTCTGGAAAATTGCCATCAGACCAAAGAGTTCAATGGAGAGGGGATTCTGCACCTGGAGACGGTTCTGATGTTCATGTAATCTAAACCCTAATCTTCTTTTACATCTTTACTACCATAATTTGTTGTAACGATTATTTATTAAGTAAAATATTTTGCTAATTGTGCAAATATAGATTGATCTCAGTGGAGGGTATTATGATGCTGGAGACAACATGAAGTTTGGATTTCCTTTGGCGTTCACCACAACGATGCTAGCGTGGGGCAGTGTAGAGATGGCATCTCAGCTCCATGCCCACAATGAGCATCAAAACGTCCTTATGGCTCTTAAATGGGCCACTGACTATCTCATTAAAGCTCATCCAGAGCCCAATGTACTTTACGGACAGGTGGGAGATGGTAAGTTAGACCATGCCTGCTGGATGAGACCAGAGGACATGAACACTTCACATCCACGTCCATCATACCGCATTGATGCTCAGCATCCAGGTGCTGACCTGGCCGGCGAAACAGCTGCAGCTATGGCTGCAGCTTCTCTTGCATTTGCTCCGTCTGATGCAGCCTATGCCAACACACTCATTAGTCACGCCAGAGATCTATTTGAATTTGGTAAAAATCATCCCGGAGTTTATCATGACTCCATTACTAACGCGGCTGGCTTTTACACAAGTAGTGGCCATGAAGATGAGTTGTTATGGGCTGCAGCTTGGCTTCACCGGGCCACAGGAGACCAGATGTATCTCGATTATTTAACACAAGCTTCAAACAGCGGAGGTGTGAGGTACGCTTTCTCTTGGGACGATAAGTTCGTTGGGGCACAAGTCTTGGCAGCCAAGGTAGGTTAATGTGATCTTACCTTAACTTGTAGGTCAAGAAACAAACATTTAACACATTATTTATTCCGCAAATATTAGCTTGTGTTTGAAGGGAAAGTGAAGAACGAAGGGAAGATGGCAGAGTATAAAAGAATGGCCGAGCAGTTTATCTGCAACTGTGCTCAAAAGGGTTATAGTAACGTTAAGAAAACTCCAGGAGGGTTGCTTTGGTTCTTGCCATGGGAAAACCTCCAATACACAGCTACTGCTTCTTTCGTCTTATCAAGTTATAGTAAATACCTTGAGGCTGCACAAGCTTCCGTCCAGTGCCCCAATGGTGTTCTTCAAGCTTCTGATCTTCTCGGCCTCGCACGGGCGCAGGTAAGTCAAGCATTCAGTTTTTGAGTCGGCTCAATGAATATAACATTAAGTGGACTGACCCTGGATTCATATATTAGTTTATTATTATTTAATTATATTTTTTGGTCAAATGTTAAAGTTAAAAGTGTTCAAAAATTAATTTTAAAATTTTCTGCGTGGAAATTCATTCATTCATTAAGATAATAATTTTTTTCATGAGAGGTACATGTTTATGTTACTAGGTAGACTACATACTTGGGTCAAACCCCAAGAGCATGAGCTACATGGTTGGATTCGGGACCAATTATCCTAATAGACCACACCATAGAGGAGCCTCTATAGTGTCAATCAAGAAAGATCCTAAACTGAAGGCATGCAATGAAGGGTGGTACCCTTGGTACAAAACTTCTGAACCGAACCCTAATGTTTTGGTTGGAGCTATTGTTGGTGGACCGGATGTGAACGATGTTTACCAAGATGAACGATCTGATTATCAGCATAACGAGCCCGACACTGTCACAGTTGCTCCTTTTGTTGGTGTTTTTGCTGCCCTCGCATGATCTTAAATAATTACACCTATATGTATTCGTTTTCATCATTTACTGTTTGAGGACCTTATTTCTCCTAGACGCTCTAGCGAGTAATTATCTTCTTTTTCTTGTGTAAGTGTAGAAACAAAGTCAAAATTTGATTTTATAATAACTTGATTTAGTGGGAAAATGATCATTATATTACTAACAGACCAAAAAAGGCACAAACTACAAAAATTAGTATCTATCATATGTTATCTAAATTTCAGGACACTGATCAAGTAATGTGTTCATATATAGCCTTTTGTATACAGTGAACCTTGGGTTAAAATGTATTTGCCGATGGGTTTGAGTGTCTGCAACATTGTGCCCATGATGTCTTATTGTCTTTTATCGACTATTGCTAAAGGATCATAACATAGCTTCTTGGCAAAAGGACGAGCACTTGCAACTCCACCATGATCAGGTGAAGCTACAACCAAATCAGCAGAGGATATGGCTAATGGCTTTTCTTCTAGCTAATCAAGTATCACACAGGCTGTTCATGGATAGTAAGTTAATTAAGAAAATCGCATTATCTAGGTACAGTTTATATCTTTAGTTAACATAATTTATATTTTACCTACACAAATATGAAAATTTTGGGTTATGGTTAATACACGTAAGTAATCTTAATATAGTAGTTTTTTTTGGGGTCAAATATATAGTAGTTCTATATCAAAAATTATTTTGTGTATACTAAATGTGTTGACTTCACATTTAAATCATGTCTTTCGTACATAAAGAAGATTTTTCCATCATGTTGAATCTACTTAAAAAAATAGATTTTAATGATAAACTAGAATTTGACTCGCACTCATGTGCGAGTGTTTGATTTAACTTGTGTTCAACATAAATTATAAACAATTAGTTTTATAAAACATCTCATGTATATTCTTTATATTTTGTAATTTATATAGAGAGTAGAATATATTATTATATTATGGATGTTTGATACTAACTTTTTTATTTGTACATAATATTATATTATACTATTCATATATTAACATGTTGTTTTTCGTTAATTTATTTTATAACTTGATACAATTTGATGTA
>NW_026619415.1:0-8459 GCF_000801105.2 Raphanus sativus | reverse complement strand
TTCTATCCAGAGATTAGCCTGTTCGGACATATGCAATATCTTTTGATTCTTATCAAACCAGGATGAACCACGATCTAAGAAGCTTTATTTGGAACCACTAATCAGGTGGGAATAACCAGGAAGTTTGAATAAATCTTCATAAGTGTTGTGAGCAAGAAGATATCCCACCTTCTATCCAGATGATTCCAGATTAGCCTGTTCGACAATATGCCATTATCTTCATGATTTCTTATCAAACCAGGATGAACCACGATCTAAGAAGCTTTATTTGGAACCAATAATCAGTGGAGAATAACCAGGAAGTTGAATAAATCTCATAGGAGTGTTGTGAGCAAGAAGATATCCCACCTATCTATCCAGATTAGCTTGTTTCGGACATATGGCAATTATCTTCATGATTCTTATCAAACCAGGATGAACCACGATCTAAGAAGCTTTATTTGGAACCACTAATCAGTGGAGAATAACCAGGAAGTTGAATAAATCTCATAAGTGTTGTGAGTAAGAAGATATCCCACCTTCTATCCAGATGATTCCAGATTAGCCTGTTCGGACATATGCCAATATCTTCATGATTCTTATCAAACCAGGATGAACCACGATCTAAGAAGCTTTATTTGGAACCACTAATCAGTGGAGAATAACCCAGGAAGTTGAATAAATCTCATAAGGAGTTGTGAGTAAGAAGATATCCACTTTCTATCCAGATGATTCCAGATTAGCCTGTTCGGACATATGGCAATATCTTCATGATTCTTATCAACCAGGATGAACCAATATCTAAGAAGCTTTATTTGGAACCACTAATCAGTGGAGAATAACCAGGAAGTTGAATAAATCTCATAGGAGTTGTGAGTAAGAAGATATCCCACTTTCTATCCAGATGATTCCAGATTAGCCTGTTCGGACATATGGCAATATCTTCATGATTCTTATCAAACCAGGATGAACCACGATCTAAGAAGCTTTATTTGGAACCACTAATAAGTGGAGATAACCAGGAGTTGAATAATCTCATTAGTGTTGTGAGTGTAAGAAGTGTTAAGTTGAGGTGTTTACTTAGAGGATTGGAGAGTTGAGCTTGAGAGGATGAGGAGTAAAATGGGGTTAAGTGTTGGTGAGTGATCCGTACAGTACGGACAGTACGGATCCGTACGGATCATCTCAACCAAGATCCTCATAACTTAACCTTTCACCACATTTCATAAGTTGGGAAAAAGTTACTGTGGCAGTAACTTTATGTTACCATGGTGAAAGGGAAAGTTACTGAGGTAAGTAAATGAGTGAGAAGTGTGAAGCAAGTTAGCGAGACACTTTAGATCAAGAAGAAGGTTTAAGGAAGAAGCTGGTCTTGTGACCGTTTGTGGATGAGGTTACTATGCTGGATAAGGTCACTATGCTGCGGAGACAGACTGGCACAAGCTGGATACGCGGAGTGAACCTGGTCCAAGCATTTCAGAAATGCGCTCCTCCCTTAGAATAGTGAATCTAGTCTAAGCCACTCATTTGTATTAAACCCTAGCTTACTCTCTTCCTATATATATTGTAAACTCTCCTCATTAATCGAACTAAGCACTTTGATACTAAACTATTTCTCTCAGACTCTTGCATACTCTTATACTCATTTCTACACTTTGATCTCGGATTCTCTTATACAAACACTTTAAACACTTGAAACACATCTAAATGTCTAAAAATATTATGGTATCAGAGCCAGGTTAGAAGATCTTTGGTTCGCGGGTTAACTTTGAAGATTCAAAGCTGAAGCTTTGAAGATCTTCTTGGTGTTCTTGGTGTTCTTGGTGTTCTTGGCGATTTCGGAGCTCAAGCTTGTTTCTTTGTGGTTCGTTGAAGCTGTGAAGACTCAAGCTAGATTCGTTGTTAGTTTTGGCGGTTTGTTCAAGATTTAAAAATTCAAACTTGTGTGTTGGCGGTTCAAGCTGGTTCCTTGAAGAAAGATTGTTACTTTGTGGTGATTCAAACTCTCGGGGATACTTTGGTGGTTCGCGGAAGCTTAGAAGACTCTTGTTTGTGTTTGTTGAAACTCTCAGTGAAAAGCTCAAGACTTTGGTGTTAGAAAGTTGGTGTCTTTGTCATGGATAGTGGAGGAAGCATGAAGATGAAGGTTGCGGTTTGTTTCAAGGGAAACAACTACTTGGTGTGGTCTCGGATGGTGAAGACTGCTGTGGGAATGAAAGGCTTGTGGAAGCACATCACTGTAGGTGAAGCTCCAAAGCTCATCACTCAAGGAGGTGATGAAGGAGAAGCTGCTCAAGATGCGTTTGAGAAATGGGAACAAGAAGACATGCAAGTGCTGTCAGTTCTTCAAAACTCACTCGATCCAGCTATCCTAGATGCGTATAGCTACTGCGAGTCAGCTAAGGAGCTATGGGACACCTTAAAGAAGGTGTATGGAAACACCTCAAACCTGAGCAGAGTGTTTGAGGTTAAGCATGCATTGAACCACTTGGTTCAAGAGGATATGGAGTTTACTAAACACTTGGGAAGGTTTAGATCACTCTGGTCTGAACTTGAGATGTTGAGGCCAAGTACTGTGGATGCGGATGAGCTTAACAAGAGGAGAGAGCAAGACAAGGTGTTCGGGCTTCTACTCACATTGAATCCAGCATACCAAGGACTGATCCAACACTTGTTGAGAGAGGATAACTTACCGGATCTTGAGAATGTGGTTGCAAGAATCCAAAAGGAGCAAGGTACCATTGGTTTGTTTGGGAAGAAAGGGGAGCTTGCACTGGTGAATCAAGCTACACAAGTTGAGCAAGAGGAAGCTCCACAAGCAAACAAGGCGACTCAAGGGAAGTATGAGAAGTTTGATGGGGATTGTGATCATTGCAAGAAGCATGGACATAAGAAGAGTCAGTGTTGGATTCTCCACCCTCATCTGAAGCCGGCAAAGTTCATGAAAGATCGTGAGAAGAAAGGGTACAAGGCTGAGAAATCCAGTGGTGCTAGTACCAGCAAGGAAACTAATGAAGAGAGGTCCATGGTTGCTTACTCTGGTGAACCAAGCAACCGCGGGACAAGTGATCAAGAGTATCTCAAGAAGTCTGATCTTGATGCCTTGATCAAACTCTTCAAGGAAAATGGTAACATTGAGGGCTCATCTTTTGGTGCTAGGTTGATAGATAAAGGCATTGAGATTGATAGAAATGCTAGGATGCTGGATAGTTTAAGAGTAATGCATAATCATTCTAGTAGTTCAAATATTGCTAAGATTGAGCATGCATTTAAACCGTCTAGTATTCTTGCTCTCATTGCTAAGCCTATCATCACTAGACCTTTAGTGATTGATTCCGGATGCACTCACCACATGATCAGTGACACTAGCTTAATAAAAAATATTATGCCTACTACTGGTCATGTGATGATTGCTGATGGTGCAAAGATACCTATCAAAGGGATAGGAAGTCTTAAACTCTTTGATAGGGAATCTAAGGCATTATATATGCCAACCTTTACCTCAAACTTGTTGTCAGTTAAGAAATGTGCCACTGATTTAAATTGTAATGTCATATTCAGCCCTAATGATGTCAAGTTTCAGGATATTGAGAGCAGCAAGCTTATTGGAAAAGGAGTGACCAAAGGAGATTTATATTTGCTTGAAGATCTTGCTCCTATTTCTGATCGTTGCTGTTTATTTACTTCTGTTTCTGCTCCTAGTCTAAGTAAAAATGCATTGTGGCATACTAGACTAGGACACCCTCATAATAAGGCTTTTAAACTGATGTTGCCAGGTGTTTCTTTTGAGAACAAAGATTGTGAAGCTTGTATTTTAGGCAAGCATTGTAAAACTGTTTTTCCAAACTCTTCTACGGTTTATAAAAATTGTTTTGATCTTGTTCATTCTGATGTTTGGACTTCTCCTTGCTTGTCTAGAGATAATTTCAAGTATTATGTCTCTTTCATTGATGAAAAATCCAAATACACCTGGTTAACTTTAATTCCAACCAAAGATAGGGTGCTTGATGCATTTAAAAGTTTTCAATCCTATGTGACTAACCATTACAATGCCAAGATAAAAATCTTCAGGTCAGATAATGGAGGAGAGTACACTGGACATGCATTCAAGCATCATCTAGCACAGCATGGTATATTGCACCAGACGAGTTGCCCTTACACTCCACAGCAAAATGGAGTTGCTGAAAGAAAGAACCGGCACCTTATGGAAGTGGCAAGAACCATCATGCTCCAGTCAAAGGTTCCCAAGAGATTTTGGAGTGATGCAGTATCCACGGCTTGTTACTTGATCAATAGAACTCCAACCTTGGTGCTTCAAAGCAAGTCCCCATTTGAGGTACTGAATCAGTCCAAGCCTAACTCTGGAGTATATGCGGGTCTTTGGTTGCTTGTGTTATGTGATGATTGCAAGTGAGATGAGAAACAAGCTTGAAGCAAGAAGTGTCAAGGCTATGTTCATTGGCTATTCAACTAGCCAGAAAGGTTACAAATGCTATGATCCTGACACAAGGCGTGTGTTAGTATCAAGGGAAGTGAAGTTCATAGAAGAAAGAGGGTACTATGAGGAGCAAAACCAGGAAGATTTGAAGGATCTTACCAGTGATAGAGCTTCAGTACTGAGGACTATCCTAGAAGGGATGGGAATCAATGTGGATCATCAGGGTCCGGCCAATGGGAACAATCAAGGTGATGGGAATCATCAGGAGGCACCACACCTTGATCATGAGGGGGGAGAAGAACCGAGTGGAGCAGAAGAAAGTTCTGGTTCGGAGGAGAGTTCTGGTGCTCATGATCAAGGTGTTGAGATGTCCAGTTCTAGTTCAGGAGCTGAAGAGAGTCAACCAAGTGGTGGAGTTGAAGCAAGTCAGTCTAGTGAAGAAGCGGCTAGTAGTGGGAATGAGGAGGAAGTAGTGCAGCAATCTCCACAGCCTACTTTGAGAAGAAGCACAAGGGTAAAGAGAGATGCATCCAACTGGGTGAATACAAGGGTGTATTACAATGCTCAAGCGGTTGAGCATCCATCTCAAGCTGTGTGTTCTTTTGCAAGCTTTCCTGAAGAACATCAAGCTTTCACAGTGAGCTTAGATGAGAGCTATGTTCCGAGGAGTTATGAGGAAGCCATGTTGATTCAAGAGTGGAGAGACTCAGTGAATGATGAAGCTGGTGCAATGATAAAGAATGATACCTGGTATGAAAGCACATTGCCAAAAGGAAAGAAGGCAGTGTCTTGTAAGTGGATCTTTACCATCAAGTATCTACCTAATGGCAAGATTGACAGACGGAAGACTCGGTTGGTAGCTAGAGGATTCACTCAAACCTATGGAGAAGACTACATAGACACGTTTGCTCCAGTTGCAAAGCTTCATACTATTAGAGTGGTGTTGTCTCTTGCTGTGAACTTGGAGTGGGATCTTTGGCAAATGGATGTCAAGAATGCATTCTTGCAAGGAGAACTTGAGGATGAGGTCTACATGTTACCACCACCGGGTCTAGAACACTTGGTTAAGAAAGGGAATGTGTTGAGACTCAAGAAAGCTATTTATGGACTTAAGCAATCTCCAAGAGCGTGGTACCACAAGCTAAGCACCACCTTGAATGGGAGAGGATTCAAGAAATGTGAACTTGATCACACGCTCTTCACCCTCACCACACCCTCAGGTATCATCTGTATCCTTGTCTATGTTGATGATATAATTATTACTGGTTCTGATAAGACAGGGATTCAAGAGACTAAGGCTTTCCTAAAGTCAGTGTTCGAGATTAAAGATTTGGGAGAAATGAAATACTTCCTTGGAATTGAGTTGTGTAGATCCAAGGAAGGTTTGTTCATATCTCAGAGGAAGTATACACTTGATCTTTTGAAAGATGCAGGTGTAGATGAAGGGAAGACAGCCAAGATGCCTATGGAGGATGGGTACAAAGTTCCACGTGAGGGGGAGATTGAAGATAGCAAGCCGTTCAAAGATCCAAAGCTGTATAGGAAGCTGGTGGGGAAGCTCATATACCTGACCATCACTCGGCCAGATATATGTTTTGCGGTTAACCAAGTCAGTCAGCATATGCAAGTGCCCAAGGAGCACCATTGGAGAATGGTGGAAAGGTTGCTGATGTATCTGAATGGAACCAGGAGTCTAGGTATCTGGATGGGTTGTAACAAGAGTACTGAAGCTGTGGGATATTGTGATGCGGATTGGGCAGGTGATAGAGCTGATAGAAGATCAACAACCGGCTATTGCACGTTCATTGGAGGCAATCTGGTTACATGGAAGAGCAAGAAGCAGAAAGTGGTGTCTTGCTCTAGTGCTGAAGCTGAGTACCGTGCAATGCTCAAGCTTACTAACGAGTTGGTGTGGATCAAAGGAATCCTGAAGCATTTGGAGGTTGATCAAGCCACACCTATGGTCATGCATTGTGACAATCAAGCTGCCATTCACATAGCCTCCAACAGTGTGTTCCACGAGAGGACTAAACACATTGAGGTGGACTGTCACAAGGTTAGGCAGATGATTGTACTTGGAGTGGTGTTACCATGTTATACAAGGAGTGAAGATCAGTTAGCTGATGTGTTCACAAAGGCGGCAAGGCAGAAGACAATGGAGTCCATCCACATTAGGCTGGGCCTCATTGATCTGAGAGGTAACAACTAAATGCTCCCCTGCTGGGATGTCTCTACTCTTTTTCCTCTTCAAGGTTTTGTCCCAAATGGGTTTTCCTTGTTGAGTTTTTAATGAGGGAGATTGAACAGCATTCCAAGCTTGACTTGTTCCACATGGTCAAGCTTGAGGGGAGTGTTAAGTTGAGGTGTTTACTTAGAGGATTGGAGAGTTGAGCTTGAGAGGATGAGGAGTAAAATGGGGTTAAGTGTTGGTGAGTGATCCGTACAGTACGGACAGTACGGATCCGTACGGATCATCTCAACCAAGATCCTCATAACTTAACCTTTCACCACATTTCATAAGTTGGGAAAAAGTTACTGTGGCAGTAACTTTATGTTACCATGGTGAAAGGGAAAGTTACTGAGGTAAGTAAATGGGTGAGAAGTGTGAAGCAAGTTAGCGAGACACTTTAGTTCAAGAAGAAGGTTTAAGGAAGAAGCTGGTCTTGTGACCGTTTGTGGATGAGGTTACTATGCTGGATAAGGTCACTATGCTGCGGAGACAGACTGGCACAAGCTGGAGACGCGGAGTGAACCTGGTCCAAGCATTTCAGAAATGCGCTCCTCCCTTAGAATAGTGAACTAGTCTAAGCCACTCATTTGTATTAAACCCTAGCTTACTCTCTCCCTATATATATTGTAAACTCTCTCATTAATTGAATTAAGCACTTTGATACTAAACTATTTCCTCTCTACTCTCGCATTCTCTCATACTCATTTCTAGACTTTGAGCTTGGATTCTCTTATTCAAACACTTTAAACACTTGAAACACATCTAAATGTCTAAAAATATTATTCCTCTTATCTCTCTTCTCACTCTCGCAACAACTCTCTCATATTATTCTTGTTCTTGTTCTTGTTCTCATATTACTTCTCATACTTAACTCTTACAAATTATCATGGTATCAGAGCATCAAAGCTATTGAAACCTACTTCTTTTACTTCCGCAATTACTCTTACTTTGCTGTTCTTGTTTCAAATCCATTTTCCAACTTTCTCTCTCCTGTTTCTTGGCGATTTGGAAGCAAGATGGATGAAAACAACAACCACCACAAGCAACTCAACATTCCTGTGACCTTGAAAGGGATTAATTATCTCTTCTGGGCCAGGATGGTGAAGAGAGCCCTTGGAGGCAAAGGACTATGGAAGTATGCTACAACTGAAGCGCCTTCCAAGCCTACTGTCCAAGGAGAAAAAGGGAAAGAGAAGGAGGAGAAGGAAGAAGCTGATGAAGATAAATGGGGCCAAGAAGACCTCATGGTGCTTTCAGCTCTCCTTAGCTCCCTTGAAACCCTCAATCATGGAGTCTTACTCCTACTGTGAGACCACCAAGCAGCTATTGGGACACACTGTACAAGGTGTATGGAATGTTTCCAACCTGACAAGGGTCTTTGAAGTGAGAAAAGCTCTCAACAGTCTCAACCAAGGAGACATGGAGTTTCAACCCCACTTTGGCAAGTTCAGATCCCTTTGGGCCGAGCTGGAGCTACTGAGACCTCATACCATGGATCCTGACATACTCCTAGCAAGGCGTGAAGAAGATAAGGTCTTTGGGATGTTGCTCACACCCAACACTTCCTATGGAGCTCTTATCAAACACATCTTGAGGGCAGACAAACTCCCTGAATCTGGATGATGTTTGTGCTCAAAATCCAGAAGGAAGAAGGTTCAGTGAGCTTATTTGGAACAAAGGAGACCTGAACATGGCGCATCAAGCTGAGGAGATTGTAAGCCAACAAAGCTGCTTTACAAACATGAGGATAGAAAGTCCTTTGATCTGTGACCACTGCAAGAAGAAGGGTCATCTCAAAGACAAGTGCTGGAT
>NW_026619414.1:0-8469 GCF_000801105.2 Raphanus sativus | reverse complement strand
TTTTGACCTTTTACAGGTCTGGAGTTAGTAGAAGAAAGAAGAGAAGGTGCCTGATGAAAAGAAGTCATTTTGGAGCATTCCTGCGGAGAACACTCAAGAGAACAGTCCCGAGACTGTTCTCTCTCAAGCGGAACAAGCAGACGGAGTGATCCGGAGATTGTTCCAGACGAATATGAAACTCCTATTTCGGGAATTAAAGCCATGTTGCCCTAATCTCTTTTCTTCTGATTGGCGCCTACATATAAAAACGCCATCTATCTTTTTATTTTTTTCTTACGCTAGTTTTTACAAGAGAACACTGAGTATTTGCGATCTGCAACTTGTAAGGGAGAAGAAGTCCATCCTCTCATAGAGAAGATCATCTAAACCCTATTGTTTCATACTCTGTTCTTATGCAATTTTATTCAGGATTTATGTCTTTGTCTATTTGCATCATGATCGAGTAGTAGCCTTGCTCGCCTAGGGTTTTTAGGGTGTTGATACATGAGCTAAACATAGATAAGCGATCCATAACTGTTCTTCATTCATACTGTTTTTACTGCTTTCATTAACCTGATCACTTGATGTTAGATCACTAGTTCATCGCCTAGTTAACCGCTTAGGATGATAACTTGGCATGTATTGAATGAGCTTAGTATCCCTAATCAGCGAAAGTAGATATTAGGGTGGTAAGTGAACTGATCGTACCTGTTCTCTAAAGCTTGCAATTGATCCTCATCCCAACGACAGTTAGGTGGTGAGATCGATCTGCAAAGCGATCACTGCGACGACAGTGGAGTGTTCCAGCTGAGTGATCCGAGTTCTAGAAAGCACTTCATCGCGCTTGAATAATTGTTTGGCTTCAATTCAACACCCAATGAAATACCCTAGGCTAGCTCTTGTTTAATTGAATCAATCTCGTGTTTATTTTGCTTGTCAACTATCGCCTCCTTCAACCAAATTCATATCTTCTTCTTAGCTTGATTTCAAACTTATAGAACTAGAGTGTAGACTGGTCCTCTGGATTTGAATCTCAAGTACTACAATTGCAATTGTTAACTTGGCAGTAGCAAGGATTCATTTTTAGTGTATCAAGTTTTGGCGCCGTTGCCGGGGACCAGATTTTTTACCTCTAATTTTCGGTTTCATATCTAGTCTAAGATATCTAACTCGTGTTTATTTCTTTGTTTCAGCTGATGATCCAGGTGCATGACCAGTAGACATACTCGGAGCAACGCACAAGGACCATTGCATCAGCTTACCAACGAAGAACTAGCGAGATTGGAACGACAGAACCGTCAACAGCCGAGATATTTGAACACCAACATGGGTGATCACCAGGATGATCTCACTGCTGCGTTTGCACTCATGCAACAGCAGATGCAGCAGATGCAGAAAACGATCCATGCACAGCAAGCTGCTGCCGAGCAAGCTGCTCTGAATGCTGCGAACCAGCAGAACCAACAAGAGGAAGTTGTCCAGATCGGCCAGAGAAACTTACTGCGCAATCTGCCTGCTACGCGATCTGCCATAACCCCTCCACCGTGCACTAGGCAGGACTTCGAGATCAAGCCAGCCTTGATAAGTCTAGTGCAAAGGAAGATCTTCAATGGACTTCCTGCTGAGATACCGATGAACCACATCGAGCACTTTGAGAAGATGTGTGGTTTCACTAAAGCGAATGGAGTACCACCCGATTACATCAAGTGTACTATGTTCCCTTTCTCTCTTGATGGGAAAGCTGCTCGCTGGCTTGATTCACTACCCACGGGATCACTCACCACTTGGGAACAAGTCCGAGAGGCCTTCTTAAGCCACTTCTACACTAAATCGAAGACGGCAGAGCTGAGACAGAAGATCGTGACCTTCAAACAATTGGTGGACGAGCCGTTCTGCGATGCTTGGGAGTGATTCAACGTCTACCGCAGATAGTGCCCGCACCACGGTTTTGAGGAAAACTATTTGCTGGGAGTGTTCTACGATGGAGTAGGCTGGGAGTACAGGAACGCTTTGAACTCAGCCAGTAAGGGAGATTTCATGACCCAGTCTCAAGGTGCCTTCGAGTTGATTGAGAACATGGCCTCAAGTTCAGCTGATAATAACCGCGAGACTGATCGCACTCAGAAGGTGAAGAGCATTGATAACATCAAGATTGATGAGCTCTCTGCCAAGGTCGATCAGCTGATTAAGAGCAACCAGAACCAGGTCTTCATCATGGAAGAATCCCCTCAGGATAAAGCTACCGCATAAGGCACATCAGAAGCAGATCAGTCAACTGAGGATCAGCATGAAGTGAGCTATGTGAATGGGCAAGGATGGCAGTTCAAGAACTATCACCCCAACCCTAACGTGAGGAACAATCCCCACCTGTTCAATGCCCCTAAACCAGACGATAAAGCTCAAGGAAATCAGGGTCAGAACAGTGGATACCAAAGGCCTTATGGCAATCAGGGAAGAACCTTTGTCCTCAACCCAGCTCAGAATGCCCAATTCCACAGCCAGAAACAGCCGGTTAATCAGCAGGCTGCACAACCGGCTCAGACTGCTCCGCATGATGACATGAAGAGCCTCGCCAATATGATGAGCCAACTGCTCCAAGGACAGCAGATCCAAGGGAAAGCACTAAACCAGGTCACAAACGACATCAACACCAGGATGAATCATATGTTCAATGACCTGAGTGTGAAGTAAGACAATGTCTCAAGCCATATGAGACAGATGGATATTCAGATTGCTCAGACTGCTGAGAGTGTGAAGAGACAGCAAGGAACTCTCCCTGGAAAAACAGACAAGAACCCCAAGGAGTGCAATGCAGTAGGTCTAAGGAGTGGAAAGCAACTGCCTGATCTAGACCCCAGGAGATTCACATCGGCTGAGAAAGGGAAGTAGAAGGAGTCGGATCAGCCACCTAAGGCTGTACCCACAGATGAAGAAAAGGCAGAACAACCTACTGAGACTGTTCCGACTGAAGCAGAGCGACCCGCTGGAGTTGTTCCTTCGACTTCAGCACCTTCTTCAGTTCGTCAGTATGTACCAAAAATACCTTACCATGTTCCAGCTAAGGCTACACGCAAGGATAAGGAAGAGATGCAGTGCAGGAAGATGCTGGAAGACCTAACTGTCAAACTCCCTCTAATGAGTGCGATCCAGATGATTCCATCCATGCGTAGCTTTGTGAAGGGACTGATCTCTGGGAAGATATCTGATGACAGCGAGTTCATGATTGTCTCTAAGGAGTGCAGTGCGGTGCTCCAGAACAGAAGGATCAAGAAGTTGGGTGATCCGGGAAAATTTGTCCTCTCGGTTCAGATTGGGAGAACAATTTTCTCATGCTCACTGGTCGACCTAGGGTCAAGCATAAACCTTATGCCATATACAGTGGCTAAGCGCCTTGGATACACGGATTTCAAGCCTACCAGGATGTCACTAGTATATGCTGATCGATCTGTGAAGTCTCCAGTTGGAATCCTCGAAGATCTTCAAGTTCTGGTTGGGAACACACTTGTTCCTGCCGATTTCGTTGTTCTGGAAGTCGAGGAAGATTCAAATGATCCCCTGATCCTAGGCAGACCATTCCTCTGCACTGTTGGAGCTATCATCGATGTCCGACAAGGGAAGATTGATCTCCATCTTGGAGATATTGTAATGAAGTTTGAGATGGAGCAGATGCTCAAGAAGCCGATGCTGGATGGACAAACTTTCACTGTCCAAGAAGATGGTGACCCGCTAGAGCCGCATGAGGGAATGATTGAGGAGATTCTCACCGAGGATCCACTTGAACTCGCCTTAGTTAGAGCTGAAGCCGAGCAGAGCTTAGAGAGTGTTGATGCTGATGCATATGCCAAATTCCTGGATTCAGCCAGGAGTATTGAAAGGATGGTGGCGAATCTAAGTCTGGGGGAGAACAGTGAGTCCAGCAGATCGGCTGGAACAACCGCGCCTCAGAACCCGTCTGTTCCGGCAGCTCAGACCGATGACTCATGGAGCGAGCTGAAGGCTCCAAAGGTAGAGCTCAAATCCCTTCCCAAGGGACTCAGGTATGCATTTCTTGGATCCAACCCTACATATCCTGTCATTGTGAATGCCAACCTGAACAATGCTGAGACTGCTCTGCTTTTGTGTGAACTGAGAAAATATCGTAAGGCATTGGGTTATTCTCTAGCTGACATACCTGGCATTTCACCTGATCTGTGCATGCATAGAATACACCTGGAAGATGAATCGATGACTTCTGTAGAACATCAAAGGAGGTTAAACCCAAATCTAAAAGATGTTGTAAAGAAAGAGATAATGAAACATCTAGAAGCAGGTGTGATCTATGCGATCTCTAATAGTAAGTGGGTTAGTCCTGTGCATGTAGTACCTAAGAAAGGTGGGATCACTGTGATAACCAATGAAAAGAATGAATTGATCCCCACTAGAAAAGTTACTGGTCATCGCATTTGCATTGATTTTCGTAAGTTGAATGCTGCGACTCGTAAGGATCACTTCCCACTTCCTTTTATTGATCAAATGCTTGAGAGATTGGCTAACCACCCTTACTATTGCTTTTTAGATGGTTATTCAGGTTTCTTTCAGATTCCCATCCACCCAGACGATCAGGAGAAGACGATGTTGACATGCCCTTATGAAACATATGCATACAGGAGAATGCCCTTCGGCTTGTGCAATGCTCCAGCGACCTTCCAACGCTGCATGATGTCGATTTTTACTGATCTGATCGAAGACATAATGGAGGTTTTCATGGATGATTTCAGCGTCTATGGAAGCTCCTTTCATGTCTGTTTGTCAAACTTGTGCAGGGTGCTGAAGCGATGCGAGGAGAAGCATCTGGTGCTGAACTGGGAGAAATGCCACTTCATGGTCAGAGATGGCATTGTTCTGGGACACAAGATATCAGAGAAAGACATTGAGGTGGACAAAGCAAAGATCGAGGTCATGATGAGTCTGCAACCACCAACTTCAGTGAAGGGAATCAAGAGTTTCTTGGGACACGCTGGTTTCTATAGGAGGTTCATCCAGGACTTCTCTAAGATCGCGAGACCACTCACTCGGTTGCTCTGCAAAGAAGCTCAGTTTGCTTTTGACAGTGACTGCCTAGCCGCAATTCACACGATCAAGGGAGCTCTAGTCAGTGCACCAGTTGTCCAACCTCCAGACTGAGATCTTCCTTTTGAGATCATGACAGATGCAAGTGATTTTGCAGTGGGAGCAGTCCTTGGACAGCGTAAAGACAAGAAGCTTCACGTGATCTACTATGCAAGCAGAACCTTAGACAAATCTCAGTGCCGATACACAACCACAGAGAAGGAGCTCCTTGCCATCGTGTTCGCTTTTGAGAAGTTCAGATCCTATCTGGTTGGATCAAAGGTGATTGTGCACACAGACCACGCGGCTCTTAAGTACCTACTCACGAAGAAGGATGCTAAACCGCGGCTCTTAAGATGGATTCTCTTGCTCCAAGAGTTTGATCTGGAGATAAGAGACAAGAAGGGGGTTGATAATGGAGTAGCAGATCATCTCTCCAGGATGAAAGTGTCAGATGAGACAGTTCTTGATGAAGAACAACCGATGGAGTACGTCAATGCGATTGGTCTGCGCAACATGGAGCAGTCGTCACATGTCATCAAGGACTGTTCCCGCGTAGAAGGAGCATTCGTTGCAGTGATCCAGAAGGAGTACCCGAACCTTCCATAGTTTGCGGAGATTGCCAACTTCTTGGCAGCTGAGAAAGATCCTTTGAGGTTCACTGGGAATGAGAAGAGGAAATTTCTAAGGGAGGCAAGGCACTACTTCTGGGATGAGCCGTATCTCTATCGACAAGGCAAGGATGAAATCTTCAGGAGATGCGTTCCAGAGGCTGATATTCCAGGGATCCATCACCACTGCCACGGTTCCTCTTATGCTGGTCACTTTGCCACCTTCAAGACAGTTTCCAAGATCCTCCAAGCCGGTTTCTGGTGGCCCACTATGTTCAGAGATGCTCACGCTTTCATATCTCGATGCAATTCATGCCAAAGGATGGGGAGTATAAGCAAGAGAAACGAGATGCCTCAGAATTACATCTTGGAAGTTGAAGTGTTCGATTGCTGGGGGATCGATTTCACGGGACCCTTCCCACTCTCTCACAAGAACGAGTACATCCTAGTTGCTGTGGACTATGTCTCCAAGTGGGTAGAAGCGATTGCTAGTCCAACCAATGATGCGCGAGTTGTAACCAAGATGTTCACCTCCATCATCTTTCCAAGATTTGGAGTGCCTAGAGTGGTTATAAGCGATGGTGGAACTCACTTTATCAACAAGTTGTTCCAAGGATTGCTGAGCAAGAATGATGTCAAACACAAGGTTGCAACCGCCTATCATCCTCAAACGAGTGGTCAAGTGGAAGTTTCCAACAGAGAGATCAAGAACATCCTGCAGAAGACTGTCAACACCACCCGCAAGGACTGGTCCCTTAAGCTTGACGATGCTCTCTGGGCGTACAGAACAGCCTACAAGACCCCTTTAGGGACCACTCCCTATCATCTGGTCTATGGCAAGGCGTGCCACTTACCTGTTGAGCTAGAGTACAAGGCGGCTTGGACTGTCAAACTACTCAACTTCGACATCAAACCCGCCAAGGAGAGGCGAACCATTCAGATCCACGAGTTGGAGGAGATCAGGCATCTGGCCTATGAGAGCTCTAAGATCTACAAGGAAAAGACCAAGGTGTTCCATGACAAACGGATCATCAGCAAAAGCTTTGCTCCGAACGATCAGGTCTTACCCTTCAATTCACGGATTAAGCTGTTCCCTGGAAAGCTTAAGTCCAGGTGGTCTGGACCTTTCACCATTAAGGAGGTTCACCCTTATGGAGCTGTTGTGTTGCTGGACACAAGAGGTGGAGAATTTGTTGTCAATGGTCAGCGTCTAAAGCCATATCTTGCTGGCACAACAATCGCTGAAGGTGTAGAGATACCCTTAAGCGATCCCCCTCAAGCCTAATCGGCCCATTGAAGTCAAGCTAGTGACAGAAAACAAGCGCTTGGTGGGAGGTAACCCACTGGTGAGTGTAAATATTGTTTTCTTTTTGTCTTTATCTTTTTAGGAACTAACTTGCAGGTTGAAAAATCAAGAAAATTCGAGATCACTCCAGGAGAGCACTCCAGCGGTTGTTCCGCCGATTGTTCCCAGGAATCACCTCTCCAATCAAGGTAATCAGACAAGAACTCTCCCCCTCTTTGCGCATGCAAATCGCGATTTGGGAGTGATTTCTTGGATCCTCTTTTTCCTTGTGCTTTGCGATTTCATCCTATATTGTAGCTCTTGGTAGTATACTTGCTACTAGGATTGAATTCATGATTGATTTTGAATGGAAGAGGAACCGATTGTTGCTTGTGATTCTTGGCCTTTGCGATTTGCACTGTTGAGATTGAGGCTTGTGTAGGTTGTCTAGTAATCGATGGACTTGGGTAGAACAAGAAGATTGGATTGTTCCATCGTTTCTAGAACAACCAACGAACTGTGCTGATATTAGGATATTGTTTTGGTCTTGCAGATGCCTCCAAAGATGCGGAACGCAAGAGCCACCAAGAGCACAGCTTCTCCAGCCACGAGTGCTCCACCTGGTTACCCATGGCCGAACAAGAAAGAGGGCGAGCCCATCGATCTCAATGATCCGATGCTCCTTGACTTCAACGTTGAGGGATGAGACAAGGAGTCAGCAGCGATATACAACCGGCTCCTCCTAGCAGAGATCTTGCCCACGCGATTCGTGCACCAGCCAACACTAGGCAATCCAGGCCTTGACACTGAGGTGTTCGACACGATGCAGGCTATGGGATTCATGCCTCTCTGTTATCAGGCCCAGGTTCTCTACCCCGACTTGGTCAGGCAAGTGCTCGCGACGTGCAAGATCACTTACCAGAACCCCAATGCGCCTACATACGAGAACTGCTCCTTCTCCTTCATGGCTGATGGCAAGTTCTGCACCATCTCTCTCAACGATCTGAACACGCTACTCGAGATTGCAGACACGCCAAAGGGAGTTTCAGTGGAAAAGAAGTTCAAGCCGGCAGACACCTTTTGGGATCTCATCGCAGCCGGCAAGTTCACCTCTCGCAAAGCCTACCAGTCACAGATCCGGAACCCTGCTATCCGAATCATCGCCAAGATTGTGTCCAACGTCCTGTTCGCGAAGGAGTACACCTCCAAGATCACGAATGGAGAGCTCCAGGTTCTCTACACGGGACTTGAGGACGAGATGCGCAGAGAGAACATCACCCCGATCCAGGAGGTCAAGACCAACTCGGGGTTTCATCTCATCTCCATGTTCGCTGACCGCAGAGACACACTGATTCGGACTGATGATAAGAAGGATCGTTGCGGCAGTCTGCTCACACCCTTGTTCCAGCGCTTCAACGTCAACCTCAGCTCTTACACGGTCGTCTCTGAGATGGAGTACATCGATACTCCTTACCTGATCGCATGCCACATCCTGCGCGACGAGAC
>NW_026619413.1:0-8470 GCF_000801105.2 Raphanus sativus | reverse complement strand
ATGTGGGAACCGAAAATTCGCACTGTCGATTTTTATTAAGTAAATCGGAGGAAGCTAAGTAAAACCTAACTTCCCTGAAGGTCCGGATTCTCTGCGACAACCAACGACAAGTGATCAAAATAAATGCGGAAAGTTTTATTAAGATTTGAGACTGGACCTTAAGGAAGGCTTGCCTACGTACCCCTTTCGAGGATCAAGTCGGACGTAGTTCAGTTGGAGTTGTTTGAACAAGAGATCGAACTGCCTGGCGGAGTTCGTCTAGTACGAGCTTAGTCCATAGAAACGGGCATGTCGAGATAATGCCTAGGGTTTCTATGTGCGGAACTCTAAGTACAACAAGGGGTTTTGTTAAGAGTTGGGACTGGACCTTGAGAAAGGCTGCCTACGTACCCCTTTCGAGGATCAAGTCGGACGTAGTTCAGTTAGAAAGATTTGAACAAGAGATCGAACTGCCTGGCGGAGTTCGTCTAGTACGAGCGTTTGTCATAGAAACGGGCGTGTCGAGAATAACGCCTAGGGTTTCTATGTGCGGAACTCTGAGTAAAGAATTGTTAGATTCTTCCGAAGGAACAGAAGTCTGCGGACAAGATGAAGGTAGAACGAGAGGCGGCCAGACGTCCTAGGTCACTGCCTTGCTAGTCTAACCACCTAAGTTCTAAGTTCCCTCAGTCTAAAATCTCGGATCTGCTTTTCCTTCTAGGATTTTTGCTCTCTCTTAATATTTTTGCTCTCTCTTAATGATTTTTGCTCTGCTCTTCTTCTCTCCCAAAGCTCCTTTATATACTCCTTCTTATGACGGTCTATTCTCCTTCTGGGCCGCAAGGCGGGCTTTTTTCCATTTTCGTCGGCCTCCATGTTTATCGGGGAACTTGACATTTATCTTCGGGAAACTTGACATTTATCCTTCCGGAAATTTAGCATTTATCTTGTTACGTAAAGATAAACGTAAATCGTCGTATCTATCTCAGATATCGTAACGGACTGTCCGATCGCGTTTGGTCCCTTTCGGACCGTGTCTAGGACTTCCTGTTTTCTACACGATTTCTTCGGAAGATCTTCATTCCTTCGTAGAGTTGAGATGAGTGGTGTCTCAAGATACCATCACTGTTTCGTACGAAGAATTTAGATCTTCCTCCCGTTGATATCTTACGAGTTTCCGAAGTGTTTCCGACGATCTTAGTTTGGAGTAAGCGGGAGTTTCGTACGGGAATCTCAACGATTCGTTCCTGCGAAAACTTGGGAAAGACGCAAAGTACAGACTTCTGACGGCCGGGGACTAGAACTTATGCACGGAAGCTTATCATCCGACGACCCGAGCCAGCACGGGGCTAGCCGCCGGCGGCCATGGCCAGCACGGGCGCTAGCCGCCGGCGGCCACGGCCAGCACGGGGCTAGCCGCCGGCGGCCACGGCCAGCACGGGCGCTAGCCGCCGGCGGCCACGGCCAGCACGGGGCTAGCCGCCCCCGGCGGCCACGGCCAGCACGGCGCTAGCCGCCGGCGGCCACGGCAGCACGGGGCTAGCCGCCGGCGGGCGGCGCCACGGCCAGCACGGGCGCTAGCCGCCGGCGGCACGGCCAGCACGGGGCTAGCCGCCCGCGGCCACGGCCAGCACGGGCGCTAGCCGCCGGCGGCCACGGCCAGCACGGGGCTAGCCGCCCGGCGGCTACGGACCAGCACGTGCGTCTCGACGAGGGCTTCGATTTGATATGTTGATCGTTTTCTGGGTCCTCACGGTTTGAGAGAACGGGCTCTTTGAAGTTTCCCGGCGGCTAGGACCAGCACGGGGGCTTAGCCGCCCGGCGGCCAGGACCAGCACGGGGGCTAGCCGCCGGCGGCCAGGACCAGCACGGGGGCTAGCCGCCGGCGGCCAGGACCAGCACGTGCGTCTCGACGAGGGCTTCGATTTGATATCTTGATCGTTCTCTGGGTCCTCACGGTTTGAGAGAACGGGCTCTTTGAAGTTTCAAGGCGGATTCCTTGTCGTTCGGCCTATCCAAACTTAGATCACTTCCCGTTTCTTCCTTATTCTTTCGTATGACAAATAGACTTAGCCGTTGATTTCGAGATAACCGTTTTTGACCCCAACAGTTAGCCCCCCAGCATGCAAGATGCGGGAGCGATCTTGCGGGCGGAAGATTATGAGTTGAAAATCGAAATTTTTGGCTAAGAGTATTTCATTGCGGAAATCCACATCACCTTTGATTGGCGATCTTGAACGTGACGTCGGGAAGACCGTGAGTTCGTTGCTCAACTTCGACTCGATTCTTGCTGGTCTGAAATCCGTGTGCACCCTTGTCCTGCATTCGGAGGGTTCGGAGGACCAGGACCACGCAGTCAAGGATCGCGAAGCCGGCGCATATGAGACATGCAGTGGTGGTGCGACCAATGGAGGCGACGGTGAGACCGTTCCTACTTTGGGTGAGTTTTGAGGATGAAGGTGATGCTCCGGGGAGCGTCTAGGTTTATCAATCCCTTTAGAGATTTTTATTTTGATTACATTTCGGCCGTTGGTTGGCCATTATGTATGATTTCGGGACTGGCCGTTGGTGGCTTTGAGTCCCTGCCCTTTTTAGGGCGTTGTATTGAACTCGCGGTATGCATTTATAAAATATTTTGCGTTTAGAACTTCTGTTTGTCGAAGTTAGAGGGGCAGGGTGTGAGTTGTCGTCTCATTCCTGCCTCCCTGACGATCACCGTATCCGTAGTTTGTACAAAGCGAGATTTTCCTGCGGTTTACGATTTACGCGAAAATTCGTGAAAACGTACAGACTTGAGTGAAGAGACAAGTTTTGGGATCTCGCGTCGTTGACGCTTTGCCTATGAGATGTTAAGATACCAGCAAGGCTGGGTTTAGGGCAAGACCTAGGTTTACTCTCAGACTGAGGCTGTGCGATGACAAATCGGCTTTCGTTTTGCCTGTTTGTGATTTTAACCTGATTCGTACCGTTTTAAAATCCGCGAAGTGGTATCGGCTTATATGATTTGTCTGGGCACGAATCGAGCTACTTCCTTTACGAAGTGCTGAACCAAATTTGGATTTTTTGTATAGCGCGCTATGGGATCCTTGTCGGATGTAAAAGAGCCTACCCTTAGGTGGCTTGTCTGTTTAGGACGTTAGAGTTCGTTTGTTGTGATCAGCAACAACGAAATGATGCCGTTTTGAAGGCGTATGAATTTGTTATCGAAAAATGTTTATCCGAGCACGAAGCGACGTCTCGCAGTGCTGTGATTTTATTTTTCTCATGCCATAAGAGGATTATGGGCTTTCGCTTATGATTTGATTTATACTTTCGTCAAGTGTTAAGGATAGAATCCGAGTAGTCACTTCGGATTGTGATTTTGTCGCTTGGTCCGTATGCTACTTTTTAGCGAGCGATTTTAGGTGTAAGCGATGAGAGACATGTGTCTGGATGTGATAATCGTTTTATGGATACTGGATCCGTTGTCGCAGCCGTTTAGTAGTTGGCGAATTGTGTTGAGGATTTAGGACCGAAGGGTCGCGTAAATTTTACCAGGGGGGGAAGCGTCTAACTTCACTATGTTTCGTGAAGTGTTGGCCTTCTGAGATTTGTTTTTGTAAGAATGACTCGTATAGCTCTGGGAGCTTTGCTACGAGCGTTTCTTTTCGTGCCGCGTTTTATGGGGCGTATAGAACTTAATCGATTTGATGATAAGTTTAAGATCTTCCGTTTAACCATTTGGTTGTTAGGATCAAGTTTCGTTATCGTATGATTTCCGATTTTGGGTTATACGACAAACTGCTTGCATAATATCCGTTTGACGTTTTACGACAAATCGTGGATTGTCTTTTTTAGCCGTTACACGGTTGGAGCGGTGGTCGCTAAGTATTGTGGATCGGCATGGAGGCTGACTTCAGCCGTTTAGCCAAGGAAGTCGTTGGTAAAAGACCAGTCCATGACCCTTTGTGTTACCGTTAAGATCGTGTTTAGTTGACGATTGTCCTTAATGGCGATGTCGAGTGCATGTTCGGGCTTTATGGAAAGACGTAGTTGGCCGAGGGCCGAATAGAGTTCGTCGAGATAGACATGCCAATCATAGAGGAGTTTTCCAAGTTATGGGTGATGGCTTTTCGAAACGATTTTCCACTTTAGGTTTCGTTTTTTGGCGAAAGTTGCTTCGGGTTACTCATGAAGTTTTACCGAAGGTTATTTCGTTAATTTTGTAGCTCTCCGTCGTGCCATTAGTCTCACGGAAGCGGAAAGAGTATGCCAAGGATGCGCGGCGATCGTTTCTCGGTTTTTCGAGAGATTAGATCGGTTTGCGCGTTCTGCCTAAACAGTCAAGGAACAATAGAACGAAACTGGAAGAAAATGCCTAAGACTTATCTTGCTAGACTATCCACCTAGGTTCTAAGTTCCCTAAATTTTACGGCAGTTTACAAGACGTTCCCATTCCTTTCCTACGAAAAAATTAAAACTTTGATAAAATTTTCTAAGTCGGATGTACCTTAGTCTCATTGATTACTCGAGATTGCCTCATGTCCGTTCCTCTTTGTCTTCTACCGTTTCATCGTCAAAGGTCTTCGAAAAGTCCGATACTGAATCGAGAATCGATTTTTGATGAAACATGAAGGAACAGTGCAGAATCGTTGCAGAATCGTTGAAGCAAAGGGAGGAGAAGTAGGCGAAACTCGAAGAAGGCTAAGGTGGGTAGACAAGTGAAAACGAATGGCAAGATGTCACTCGAGTGGGGCTTCTTGTTTCGTCAAGCTATGAGCGAACTGGTCAGGTCAAGAAGCTTACGATCTTATTATACTTTACGAATGATGTTTCGTAAAATATTGTTGAGCTTTTATCTAACGAGAGTTTTTTCACAAAATGTTGTCGAGTTAATTTTACGGAAACTGTTTTGTAAAATGTTGTCGAGTTTAATCATGCAAAAGCTGTCTCGTGAAATATTTTCGAGAATTTATTTTACGAAAGGTGTTCCGTAAAATGTTATCGAATTTTAGCATTAGAAACGCTGATTTTCGTCGGCCTCCATACTTATCGGGAAACTTGACATTAATCTTCGGGAAACTTAGCATTTATCTTGTTACGTAAAGATAAATGTAAATCGTCGTATCTATCTTAGATAATCGTAAACGGACTGTCCGATCACGTTTGGTCCCTTTCGGGCCGTCTCTAGGACTTCCGTTGTTTTCTACGATTTCTTCGGAAGTTCTTCATTCGTTCGTAGAGTTGAGATGAGTGGTGTCTTAAGATAACCATCGCTGTTTCGTACGAAGAATTTAAGATCTTCCTTCCCGTTGATATCTTACGAGTTTCCGAAGTGTTTCCGACGGTCTTAGCTTGGAGTAAGAACCGGAGTTTCGTACGCGGAATCTCAATGATTCGTCCTGCGAGGACTTTGGGAAAGACTCGAAGTACAGATTTCTGACGGCCGGGGCCTGGGACTTGTGTACCAGAGATTGTTGTCCGAAGACCCGAGCCAGCACGGGGCTAGCTGCCCGGCGGCCACGGCCAGCACGGACGCTAGCCGCCGGTGGCTACGGCCAGCACGGGGCTAGCCGCCCGGCGGCCACGGCCAGCACGGGGCTAGCCGCCGGCGGCCACGGCCAGCACGGGGCTAGCCGCCCGGCGGCCACGGCCAGCACGGGCGCTAGCCGCCGGCGGCCACGGCCAGCACGGGGCTAGCCGCCCGGCGGCCACGGCCAGCACGGGCGCTAGCCGCCCGGCGTCTACGGCCAAGGCGGGGTCGGCTGCTCGGTTCCTTCGGTTTACGAGTGTTCGTGTTCGTTATGTTGATGTCGATTCCCGGCATATCTTCCGCAGTCCAAGCGAACGTGTTAAGGTTCTTCTTGAGACACGCGATGAGTTCTGCTTTCAACGGATCGCGGAGATTGGCTCCAATCTCCACGCACCGCTCTGGGTTAGTCTCGTCGAGGCAGACCGAAATTACCGGTTCGCAAGTGGGCTCACGTTTCCCTTCTAGGACCTCAGCTCTTTGCGATTGCCAGAAGATTTTCTGGAGGGTCCTGCGATGCTGGTTCGTGGGTTGCTTGCTTTTTTGGTTTAATTTCGGGCTCGGAGTTTTTCCGTTTTAACCCAGTGGCCAAGCAGACTTGCGGCGCTTTACGATCTCCTTGTATTGTTTCCACTCCGGAGAGGGTTGGAAATTTGAGGCACAGATGGAAAGTCGAGGGGATCGCTCGCATGGAATTTAACCACGGAGTCCCGACGATCGCGTTATATGCTGCTGGACCGTCGACTACCAAAAATTCCACCGTCTTCGTGACGCTCCCGGCTCTGACCGAGAGATCGACCGAGCGAGGGTCATTGTGATGTTTCCTGAGAGTCCGATTATCGGATTGGGATCGTCCGTGATAGCGTTTAGGTCGATTCCCATCCTCTCGAGGGTGTTTTTATATAATATTTGTCGAGCATCCGGTGTCGACCAATATTCTCGCTACGTCGATGTCCTGGATCGTTTAGTCTGATAACGAGGAGTTCGTCGTGAGGTTTGGCTTGACCAGCCGTTGCTCTATCCCCGAATGACACGATGTTGCGGACAGGTGATGTGGCCATGCTGTTGTTATCAATCGTAGGTTTTTGAGTAAGAGAATCCGACCCCCCCCTCCTTCTAGCGCCAAACTGTGGGAACCGAAATTCGCACTGTCGATTTTGATTAAGTAAAACGGAGGAAAGCTAAGTAAACCTAACTTTCCCTGAAGGTCCGGATTCTCTGCGACAACCAACGACAAGTGATCAAATAAATGCGGAAGGTTTTATTAAGATTTGAGACTGGACCTTAAGGAAGGCTGCCTACGTACCCCTTTCGAGGATCAAGTCGGACGTAGTTCAGTTGGAGTTGTTTGAACAAGAGATCGAACTGCCTGGCGGAGTTCGTCTAGTACGAGCGTTAGTCATAGAAACGGGCATGTCGAGAATAATGCCTAGGGTTTCTATGTGCGGAACTCTAAGTACAACAAGGGTTTTGTTAAGAGTTGGGACTGGACCTTGAGAAAGGCTGCCTACGTACCCCTTTCGAGGATCAAGTCGGACGTAGTTCAGTTGGAAAGATTTGAACAAGAGATCGAACTGCCTGGCGGAGTTCGTCTAGTACGAGCGTTTGTCATAGAAACGGGCGTGTCGAGAATAACGCCTAGGGTTTCTATGTGCGGAACTCTGAGTAAAAGAATTGTTAGATTCTTCCGAAGGAACAGAAGTCTGCGGACAAGATGAAGGCAGAACGAGAGGCGGCCAGACGTCCTAGGTCATGCCTTGCTAGTCTAACCACCTAAGTTCTAAGTTCCCTCAGTCTAAAATCTCGGATCTGCTTTCCCTCTAGGATTTTTGCTCTCTCTCTCTTCATGATTTTTGCTCTCTTTTCTTCCTCTCCCAAAGCTCCTTTATATACTCCTTCTTATGACGGTCTATTCTCCTTCTGGGCCGCAAGGCGGGCTTCTTTCCATTTTCGTCGGCCTCCACGTTTATCGGAAACTTGACATTTATCTTCGGGAAACTTGACATTTATCCTTCCGTCGATTTAGCATTCATCTTGTTACGTAAAGATAACGTAAATCGTCGTATCTATCTCAGATAATCGTAAACGGACTGTCCGATCGCGTTTGGTCCCTTTTGGGCCGTCTCTAGGACTTCTGTTGTTTTCTACGATTTCTTCGGAAGTTCTTCGTTCGTTCGTAGAGTTGAGACGAGTGGTGTCTTAAGATGACCATGCTGTTTCGTACGAAGAATTTAAGATCTTCCTTCCCGTCGATATCTTACGAGTTTCGAAATGTTTCCGATGGTCTTAGATTGAGTAAGAACCGGAGTTTCGTACGCGGAATCTCGATGATTCGTCCTGCGAGGACTTGGAAAGACTCGAAGTACAGACTTCTGATTGCCGGGACTGGATTCGTCTGTACCGAAGATTGTTGTCCGAAGACCCGAGCCAGCACGGGGCTAGCCGCCCGGCGGCCACGGCCAGCACGGGCGCTAGCGCCGGCGGCCACGGCCAGCACGGGGCTAGCCGCCCGCGGCCACGGCCAGCACGGGCGCTAGCCGCGGCGGCCACGGCCAGCACGGGGCTAGCCGCCCCGCGGCCACGGCCCAGCACGGGGCTAGCAGCCGGCGGGCCACGGCCAGCACGGGCGCTAGCCGCCGGCGGCCACGGCCAGCACGGGGCTAGCCGCCCGGCGGCCACGGCCAGCACGGGGTGCTAGCCGCCGGCGGCCACGGCCAGCACGGGGCTAGCCGCCCGGCGGACAGGACCAGCACGTGCGTCTCGACGAGGGCTTCGATTCGATATCTTGATCGTTTTCTGAGTCCTCACGGTTTGAGAGAACGGGCTCTTCGAAGTTTCCGGCGGCCAAGACCAGCACTGGCGCTAGCCGCCCGGCGGGTCAGGACCAGCAACGGCGCTAGCCGCCGCGGCCAGGACCAGCACGTGCGTCTCGACGAGGGCTTCGATTTTGATATCTCGATCGTTCTCTGGGTCCTCACGGTT
>NW_026619412.1:0-8473 GCF_000801105.2 Raphanus sativus | reverse complement strand
GTACACAGAGCCAAAGCCTCCTTCTCCAATTTTATTCAGGGCATCGAAATCATTGGTGGCCTGACGAATCTCTTTATATTTGTAAATATTTACCTTGCCTGTCATTGAAAGTTCTGTATGCAAAGAAAGATATTCTTTTAAGTTAAGAGGAAAGCAGCAACAAGGCTATGCATAGTTGAACATTCCAAGCTAAAAATTGTGCAGAGATTAGTAAACCGTAGATTGTGTATATCTGTATACCTCTATGAACTTCTGAAGGTTCTCCTCCACTCTTGTGACAAGAGAACCAGGAGCAACCCATCGTCAATGTAATATAAGACAGGCCTGTGAACTCTGTTGCTGCCATCATTTAGAAGAAGAAAAAAAAACGAGAAGCAGTTGAGAGATTTGACTTGTAACTAGTAAACCGGCGGCCATAGATCGATTTCAATTACTACTCAATATAATCTCTATCAAACTAAGAAACTCCTCTCAACAAAACACCATAGTGGGATACCAAAAACCTCAGAAGTTATTAAAGCAACAAAAAAAAAGCTGTCGACTTTGAATTTGGGTTAGATCGAGGACAAAACCTCGAAACAAACGAAATTCACCGGCAAAACAAAGAGAGAGAGAGAGAGAGAGAAACCCACCTCAGAAAAAGGAGAGAGAGATTCAGAGATCGCAGGTAGAGGAAGTGGCGAACTTTTGGGTATATAAAAAAGGCTCTGCCTTTACGCGATCAGAGTCGCTGACTGTCTCTTCGCCTTGTGTGTGTGTGTGTAATATCAGAGATTAAGGATTTGTTGAAATGGAGTAGGAGAGGGAACCGATGAAGAAGAAGGAAGAGGGGTCTTTGTAAATCTGAAGCACACGTCGGTACTGTTTCTTGTGCGTTGCTCCGAAGACTAAGCAACACTAGAGTCTTCTCTTTTTGTACTTTTCTTATTTTTTCTCTCATGTTTGAAATGTCTTTTCGTTAATGATCTATGAAACAACTTAAAAAAGAAAAAAAAATATCGTTATCTGCTTCATTCATACGCATATTTTGTAATACTTTAGATTAAATCTTTGCATTTTTTAAGTATTAGGCTAATGTCAGGTCCATTAAGGATAAACCAACTATTTGTCTTTTTTGATTATAACACACAAAATTGATCTTTGTCAAAAAAAAAACACACAAAATTGATATGTAGGTCAAAAGCTTATCAAATGCATATGCACTTAATCCTTTTCTCAAATAAAAGACACACTTTAATCATATTAATTTGTTCAAAAAATAAAATAATAATCATACTAAATAACCATGACAATCTGTTGACTAATTGAAATTTTATTATATGGGAAAAACGTGTATAACACATCAGAAATGGAGTTGCTAACTGATAATAGGGGTATTTGAGTGGACATTTTCAAAAAAGTAATTAGAACCTATAAACTAATAGATGGCAAAAAGAAAAAAGAACCTATAGAGTCTATTTAGACTATAGTTAATGTGATCCATAAACAATGATTACCGATAGTCTTCTTCCACTTTTTACAAGATGGTAGCATTCTCCATATTTTCCAAAAGTCTAAAAATATGTGTGCTGATTCTTTTGCTATGGAACAGTGGAATCCTCGTATAGATTAAAATTGGAGGCAGCTTTTCTGCAAATAAATTAAATTTAAATCTTAATATACACTATCACTTAATCTAATGATATGGATATTGATAAATAAATAAAAATTCTTAGAAAAATAAGAAAATTAAATATATATATACCCGCCAATCGCGGTATATATTTTGTTTTATTACAGGTTGTAATCATAAACCTGTAATAAAGGAACCACAATGAAAATAATAATAAAAAATTCACAGTCTCTCTCCTCTTGATCTTTTACCGGCTAGGGTTTTGAAGCAAGGTTTCTCGCTTGCTCAGTGAGTCGCGATAATCGCCCAACCATGGCGAAAGCAAGCCGTGGCCGTCGTTCACCTTCCGTCTCAGGGTCTTCATCTCGGTCCAGCTCCTCCAGATCTCGTTCCCGTTCTAGATCCCTCTCTTCTTCATCATCTCCTTCGCGGAGCGTCAGTTCCGGGAGTCGTAGTCCTCCTCCTCCACCTCGTGGAAAAAGGTTAAGCCTTTCTTTCGATTTGGTACTCTGGCTCTGTGTTAAAGAAGTGGGTTGAATCCAAAATATGGAATTTTTGAGATTGAACATAAACATTTTTTTTTCTTTGGGTAAATAGCTTATCCGTAGTGTTACGTGAATGTGTTGTGAGGTGAGAGTTGAGAGTTGAGGTTTAAGTTGGAAAATTGCAATTACATTTGACAATGGTGGTACCGTTTCATCAACTGATTTGCCGTTTTATTTTATCGTGTTGGTATCTCTGCTTGAGTGTTTTGAATACTTTTGTAAGATGATCCTCGGTTTTTGCTGACTTTACAATCGAATTCTAATTTCAGGAAAGCTACAGAATCTCTTGTTCTCCATGTCGGTTCTCTTAGCAGGAATGTAAACGAAGACCATCTGAAAGAAATTTTTGGTAATGTTGATTGGTCTTCCATATCCCTTCTTCTTGCTCTCATCTCATTACATAAACTAAGTTCGGTAGTATAAAGGTCATTACGCACCATGGATCATCACTGGCATTATGTTTTTTTTTTTGTATTTTGTTTTGTCTTCACACTGTGTATTAGTAATGGCCTTTTGTCGTATGTCTAGGCAACTATGGTGAAGTTGTACACGTAGAACTTGCAATTGATCGAGCTGTAAGTTGCTGTTTTGCTGTTCTCTCTTGTTTTACGGCACTAATCGGTAAGAAATTTTGTTCATAACTCTTTTGCATATTGACAGGTTAATCTTCCAAAAGGATATGCTTATGTTGAGTTCAAGGCGAGAGCTGATGCTGAGAAAGCTCTGCTGTTTATGGATGGTGTATGTCTCTTCCCCTATATATGAAATGCCCTTAACATGTTGGCTGAGAAAATTATTCATGCATTTTTCTTTTGCTTCCTTACCGCAGGGTCAAATTGACGGAAAGGTTGTTAAAGCAAAGTTCACACTACCAGCGCGTCAGAAAGTATCTCCACCTCCTAAACCTGTCTCAGGTGTACCAAAGAGAGAGGCTCCAAAACCTGATAATGCCGCTGCTGACGTTGAGAAAGATGGGGCCGGACGCCCAAGAGAGAGTACGTCTACGTTTGGTAACTTTTTGTTATTGCTGTGATATATATACTTTATATGATGTCAATGACTATTATCATCAATAATGTGATTAGTTTCTCCGAGAAGGCGATCACCACTACCTAGGAGATTACCTGATTCTTCCCCTCGCCGGAGGCCGAGCCCTCCTATCCGCCGTCGTGGTGATACACCATCACCACCCAGACGCAGGGCAGAATCGCCATCTAGAGGCCGTTCTCCATCTTCCCCTCCTCCAAGAAGACATAGATCTCCTCCGAGGTTTGCTATGGTACCATCTCTTTTGAATGTGGTGTCTTCAGAATCAATCAATAGCTCACCGTTTTATATGTCAACAGGGGCTCCCTTAGAAGAATCCGCGGCAGTCCTGTTCGAAGACGGTCTCCTCCTCCTCTAAGACGAAGGTAAGTCTATGCCATTACACAAAGTATCCCCCTGGTGATTGGAGGATTGTAATTACTTCTTTGTTAGGCTATCGTACTCAGTACATTTGAGCTGAAAAATGTCAGTTTTGTAAATGAATTGGATGTGTTTCAGGTCACCTCCAAGGAGACTACGCAGTCCTCTCAGAAGATCTCCAATCCGCAGACGTAGCCGATCCCCGATTCGTAGGCCTGTTCGCTCTCGCTCAAGATCCATCTCACCTCGCAGGTATGTTTTAACCGCTTGAAAGTGTTATTAGGGTTATAGTTGATATCTCCTGGATTTTATTTCACTGCAGTTGCATGGCTGAGATTGAGATAGTACATATGATGATAGAAGAGTCATGGCATGTTCTTTAATCTTTACATAATTTTTATTTATAGTTCCTACGTTGTGTTATCCGTGTATGTAGGTTTGTGACAAACTAATACCAAATATGACCTAAGTTATAAGATCTGTGTGGAGTCTGTTATTGGTGTAAATTTGTCTTTAATTGTAAGCAGGGGACGAGGACCAGCTGGGAGACGTGGGAGGTCATCTTCTTATTCCAGTTCGCCAAGTCCTAGAAGTGTAAGTACCTGATGTGGGATCCCTTTTTTTAGCTATAAAAATGTTGATGCCTTGTTGAGTTTGGTGTTTTTTTTTACTTTTTAAACCTGTGTGGATTATTATAACTTACAGATTCCTAGGAAGATTTCGAGGAGCCGCAGTCCTAAGAGGTAAAAATACTTTCTTTGCTTAACACTAGTCCTCATCTTAAAGCGGGAAACACTATAGTCTGAAGCATGCATTAGTGTTAACTGTTAAGTGATGTGTAGTTAATGAGACTGATGAAATATTGGTTCATATGACATATATAATGTAAAAGCTATGAAAGTCTAATGACAGAGAATGGGGTTTGTTGTTACGTAATGTGTAGGCCACTGAGAGGAAAAAGAAGCAGCAGTAACAGTAACAGCAGCAGCAGCGGCTCACCGCCTCCCCGCAAAGCATAATGTAATAAAAATTATATATAAGAAAAACAAAATTTGTCCTTTTAGCTCGGTCTCCATCTCCCAATTGACGCCACATTATCTGTCTCGGCTAGTTTTAACAGTGCTGGATCTTTTAAGCTTCTTTTGTGTAACTCGCGTCACCTATCTGATTTGTATGTCAGTAGTTCAGACGACAGATTCTTTGATTTTTTCTCACCTGTTAAAAAGCAAAGAGAACTAAAAAATGGATGAAGTTTCTATTTATCACCTGTGAGAACAAAAATGGGCTGGCAGAGTATGGAAGCGTTCATTGAAGAGAATGAAGTTCTTCAAAATAGTTTTATTCACGGTTCAATTCAATCGAAACAGCCACAAGAAGAGGAAAGACGGAGTAACAACATACATGACATGGACTGTGTCATGGAATGGGTAGAACTAAAAATCTTCAATAGGTGCAAGTGCAAAAGACTAAGTAACTTTACGGTACTCTGCAAGTGCCCATAACGGGAAGATGGTCCTGTAGGTGCCAGGGTTTACAAGACAATTCTTCATGAACACTCCTGTCGTTTCCTGCACACCACAACCAACATGTTTTTAACATTTTTTTTTAATGATAATCTAACTATACATCATTTCCTCTAATCCAACGTGATAGTTTTTAGTATGTTTTAACTTACCTGCTGAGGGTAGTCTCCGTTCTCCAACTGCGAGTTGATGATTAGCTTCGCAGCTCGGTGAAGAGGCAATGGATCTCTCTCGGCCTGCCCTGCTTGAATCAGACCCATCAATGCCCATGCGGTTTGCACCAGGTTTGATCTTCCTCCTTCTAATTCTATGTATCTCTGCATATCCAACAACATTACAGAGTTTTTAAAGGAGCTTAAACGTTGAGTTAATTACACAAGTAACATTTACCTTTTCAGAGCAAGACAGATAGCTTTCTCCCCAACCTCCATTGCTGTTTTGTTTCTTGAGAAGGAAGTTAACACCTTCACGCATAGCCAAACAGTTGTCATACGTTTTACCAGTTACTGCCAAGCCTCCCAGAGCAAACCATGTTGCATGTGTATAACAAACTCCCCAGCTTCCGTACCTGCCAATCGTAAAGAAACACTTCTTACCCATCAGATACTTGTCCTGGTCACCATGCTTTGCCCTTTGATATACACACTCTTTAAATTTTTAAGTGACCGTACCATGAACCATCTGCCTCTTGTGTGTTTTCTATGAACTGCACCGCCTTTTCAATGGTTCTATCAATCTCTCTAGTCCTGTGATCTGGGTATAGTCTCTTGAATAGAACCAATGCTTGGATAACCGGTGAAGTACATTCAACGTACTCACGCTCTATTACAATATCAGCCATAATCTCTGTAGGGTTGAACAACTAAAACACACATATTTATAAAGGGGTTAGGTTGATTGTAATGATAAAATATTCTTCGGAAATAAAGTAAAAAAATTGACTTCTTACTTCTAACCATCCATATCCACGTGCAGGCTCCCATGCTGTCATACCTCCATTTTCACTCTACAACAGAGCAATAGTCACAAAAACTGTTATCTGATTACTAAGTCATATATAATGTATAGCCTCACCTGATATGAGAGTAGGAGGTTCACAGAATCATATAGATGCTCAGGATCCATTTTTGGGCCAACAACCTCAGGTGGCATCATGGAGAGCAGAAGACAACACTATGAAACCAGTTAAGAAGATGTCTGTTACTTGAGGGAAACGTTTCTTTAGAAACAGCAGATAAGGTGTTTTGTTTTTGATGAGTGATTGATTGATTACTTTGAATGCTTCGGCTGTACAATCTGAAACTTGCCATCCCTGATCTCTATCAGAAAAGGTCCATCCTCCTTTGGAAATGTGCCGGTGCAGCTTCTTGTAATCCCCAGAAGAGTTTTCTCTAATCTTCACAGTTCTTTGATTTAGGATCAACTAACTGTATAGAGCACCATAATGAAGATTTCAGAGGGTAGAGTTACCTGAGATCTCTTGATGAAATCATGTCCTTTCATGAGTACATCAGATATTTCACTAGATAGATCACTAGCAAGTAAAGCTTGAATGGCAAATGATGTGTCCCATACTTGACTTCCAAAAGTCTGCATAAATACTTGGCTATCAAGGAACCACAAGTGCTGTAATACTACTAGAACATAAAACTGTGGAACTCTATTGATACCTGCACTTTCATCCCATCTTCTGCAATCCATAAGTAATCTGGAATCCTAGCGAGATGCTTCTTGAAATATTCCCCCTTTGGATCTTCATTCCAGCAAGCAAGCATGGACATTGCCTGACATAGAGACACCTTAAAGATATGATTCAGACATATACAAATGTCATTATTTACATGTATTATCAAATTGTTGAAAGGATATAATATAACCTTCCCAACACATCCAAGGTTGATATACCGGCTATTTTCATCTTCATAATGTATGTACTCTATCACAAACCTAAGAGCCCTTTCTCTCACAAGCTTGTTCAATGGCCAACGTGAAAGGAGAGGCTCAACGAGAACATGAAGACTGTCGCATACCAAATCTTGAATAGAAGGATGAGGGTCATACATGTCTTTCTACACACGGAACAAGATAAGATTGTTGCAAACTTCTATTCTACCAACAAAAGAGGAATCTGAAGAGAAAGAAGAGTATTGAACTAGCCTTTGCGCGCCGTGCTGTGTTCCAATTGATATCTTCATAAGCCTGTGAGTAGAGTTCTTCCCGCAGTTGCAGAACAAGAGGCGTTATCGGACCAACAAACCTCTTCCCATAAAAGTAGGACATGTACAGATAAACCAGTCGGCAGAAGCATGTAGTTTTCCCTGTGTTACAACATCATATCGCATGTTTTAAAGCTAAACCATAAAGTACATTACCAAAAGGAAAAAACACACAAACCAAGATGTATTGGAAGAAAAGAAGGTAGAAGCCACATCTCTGGAGGCATGGGGATAGTTCCACTCCACTCATAGACTCCGAGCATCTACACAAATAAGTTGAATGAACAATGAATATAACACAGTCTCTAGTTCTTTCATACGTAACGCATGTGTCTCAAATCTTACACAAAGCCAAGATGTCCCCCAAGAAGGAACGTAAGTCACACCACCATGATCAAGAATCCATTGCCGAGCAGACTTGCACGCCTGTCCTGGTCCTCCATCTGGACCTTCTCCAAGAATACGCAAGCATATGTAGTTCAGTGCGGTGCAGAACATATCGCTCTTGCCTTCTATGTGTAATCCCCACCCACCATCTTCATTCTGAGAAGAAAAACATAACAAAATGTGTATATCAGATCACTATGCAACGCTACATCTGGACACAATCGAGTAAAACATTAGTTTTGCCCCAATTTGTTTTTTAAATAATACTCCCAAGTCCCATGATGTTTTGCCGCGTTGCACACATAGCAAGAAAAATTGTTGAAATTATGATTTAAATAAACTTATTTAATTATAAACAAAATAATAAAATCGCAATTGGTTACATATTTTTATAAATTTAAATTCACCTAGATATTTAAAAATTAGGTGTGGCTCCACACTTATACGAACTAATATATATCCAATATATTTCAATTTTAATATTATTTTTTATTTTAATATTTATATCTTTAAATTAGATATAATCTTTAAAATAAAGTTATAAATTATCTACTTCAATATCTATATTGACAACGGATGTTCTAAATTATATTTCTTTATTTCATTCTTCATTTAGGTGGTTTAGATTTTGGATAAATCTCTTCTAATAATACAAACCATGATTAAAAATTTTAGATTTTTAAATCATGCAATCTGTTTTAACTATGAACTAAAAGGAATCAAAGTGACACTAAAGCATTATTAACAGCTATAACTCATAAAACATTATCAAAATAACAATAA
>NW_026619411.1:0-8479 GCF_000801105.2 Raphanus sativus | reverse complement strand
AAGCTTTGTAAAAACCGAAGAAACTTTGAATATTTTCTTAAGCCTTTTTTCAAAAAAAAAAACTTTGAATATTTTCTTAGACAGATGATCAGTAGTTTCTTATATATATAGATATCAGTATAACGACTCCGTATAATGAATCATATATCACCTAAAAGTCTACAACGTAACGTCTTTTAAAGAAATGTTGTTACGAGAGTATAATTATATAAGTTAACAAACGATCTAGTTTTTATGGTTCCCAAGTTGTCTTGCAGCCACTAATTAAAAACAAAATGTTCTTTTCGTAGTTTCAAAGGTCATTATTGTACGTAGAAAAACACTTTCTCCACTAGGTAAAACGTCATCAAGTTATTCGTAACAAATGTGTCATCAACGTTGAGGCAGTAACGTCAGATGCTCGGCCATATAATTAACCAAATAATAAGAATATAAATTAATTGAAGTAGTATTACTATACTAGTTAAGAACTACTAAAATCTTTGAGTGCAGCTTCTAGGATATACTAGCTGTGGTATGTGCATCTGACAAATTGGTGTGCGTACGTATTCCTTACCAATGCACCTTTCTTGTGTAATACTCTTGACGTTTTCTTAAATCTGTCTAATTTCCCACATGCAGTTTCTAGCAGCAGCAACAATACAACAAGATAGGAATAGAACTTTGCCACTAGCAAGTAGCAATTATATTCGTTTTAATGTATCTGATCTTAAGAGCATCTCTAATCATGACACCAAATTTGGTGTTGAAATTACACTAAATTTGGTGTTTTAGTGTCAAATATTTTTTGATATCTTCAAGACTTCAACCATGACACCAAATATTACACCAAAAGTAATATTATATTATTTAATGTTTTTGTTTTAATAATTTTTTTCATTTTTGGTATTTCATGAAATTGATAAATAATTGTTTTATCACATTTTGATATTATGTTTATTAAATTTACGTAACTATAAATTTATAAAATTTATTTAAATTTATATGTTATGGTTTAATAATATTATACATGTATTTAATTTACATAAAATACTATATTCAAAGTTACAAAACATTAATTATGAAAAGCACATAACATAACAATATATTTATTTTAATAAATTTGTATTAGTCAGTAATACATGTTTAACTATATTATAAAATAAAATAAAATAAAATATTTTAAAGTTTGGTGAATTTAATAGTATTATATACATTTAAATAAAAATTATAATCAGTATATAAAATAAAATAAATGATAATAAACATTTAGTGATTTCTTATTTAAAAATAAAATATAAAGTTCTATGATATTTTATTTTAATAACATAAAAATTATTATAATAACTTAGTGATTTTACCTGAAATCAAAATAAAAAATATTTTAATTATGTAAAATAATTTAAAAATATAAAAATATTTTTGTTTAATTACAAATTTGAAATGATTAATAATAATTGAAACAAATCTAAACTAACTAATAATAATAATTGAACTATAATATTAAATGAAAACACCAAAAAATATGTATATAAAATATTTGGTGTGATGAATAGTGTTACACCAAATTTGGTGTAATACTATTCACTCTACACCAAATTTGGTGGAATGGTATAATTTTTGGTGTTTTATTGGAGATGAAATTATTCCAAATTTGGTGTTTTAGTGTCCCATTGGAAATGACCTTAATGAGTTATAACCATAACTAGATTCTGATCCGTGCGTCCGCACGGGTGTTCTTTAACTTGTAATAAATATTATTATGGTTTAATTATGATTTATAGATGGATTATAAATATTTTTAAATGGGGTGATGGTTAATATTGTGGTTAGATGTTAAACTAATCAAAATTATATCTAAAAAACTTAAAATAACTTTTATTACACTCATATGCCATTGAGAAACTATCTAAGCCTAACCTCTAGCATTTATTATTATTTTTTGTCAATTAAAATAACCATAAAACATATCTCAGACTTTTAAAAAAATTCCAAAATAGTAGTTTTAATAAACTTTCCAATTAGTTGTTACGAAACGACTATTATTTGACAAAATATCACCAACGCCTAAAATACCAAATTATCATATTAGTGATAAAAAAAAGATACAATAATGATAACTTAGAAAATATTTTTATAAGACAAAAAAATAAACCAAAGTGAGCTAATTGAATAAACTTTTGAGATTACATATAGAGAACTCTCCTCTCTTACACGTAGAAAAAGAAAATATATGTAATTTGTATACTTTAATATGGCAAGTTTAAAATTAGTTAAGATATGTTTAGGTTCTGTTTTTAAACTCAATATTATCACCTGAATTTAAGTTGGATGTTTAGGAAAATTTCAAAATTACAGTTTTTAAAGCTAGTGGCATAGATATGTAATTATTGAGGAAAACTTAGGGATATTAACTATTTGTACTTCCCCTTTAACATATTAGATTTAATAGATTAGATATACCAACACAGTAATGTCTTTAAACGTGTTTTTTCCCTCCAAATCTCAAGTCCATACTCCATAGTCCATACATATAACAATCTAAAAACTAGTTGAATTCATTACAAGTGCTCGTTATGTTTTAATTTCCATAGATGAAAAACTGACGATCAATAGTTTGTTTAAAAGAAAAAAAATGTTAGGATAAGTGGTACAGACCTTATCAATCTATCTCGTGATTTGGTGTTCAATGGTCCAAGCAAAGATATCGCATCATCGCGCACACACGCCTTCTTCTACCACTTCCATCATGTGTGTGCACTGCCCCCACAGGCACCACTATCTCATATAATTTTACATATACACCAAATTAAAATCTTTATCGATCCACTAAAATTACTATTAATTCCACACAGTAAGTTTTTAATCACTCGAACTTATTTTGTTTATGTATAATTCAATAGACTCGAAGGTTTAGTTTTAGACAAAAGTTCCAGTAAATAGTCCCCAAATAAAATGTAAATATTCTGTTTTGTTTACGTAAAAACTTGATATACAAAGCATTGAAGAAAAAATACGACACAAGGTAAAATACCCTTTTTCAAATAAAAGAACTTATGTCTTTTTGACTAAAAGCAACAATTTAAACTTTAATTAAGAAAATAATCTTATAACCGAAAGCGATATTATTATAAAGCAAGACGCGATCTCTCTCGTTCACTATAAATACCATTTACTCTTTGCCTCCCTAAACAAACGCTCACACTCCTCAAACCTAATCATCCCTCTCTACTTTTCAAATCAAACCTCTCTCTCTCTCGCTCTCTCTAGCAATGGCGCGTCTTCTCCTTCGTCTTCTTCAAGAAGCCAATCCTCCGTCGCCGGCCGCGGTAAACGCCGATCTCATACTCATCATAGCTGCTCTCATCTGTGCACTGATCTGCGTCCTCGGCTTAGTCGCCGTCTCTCGATGCTCCTGGCTCCGACGTATCGCCGCCAGGAACGGCTCCGCCGCGAGTTCTGATCAGAATCCTCAACCGCCGGTGGCTGCGGCCAACAGAGGACTGAAAAAGAAAGTCCTCCGATCGCTGCCGAAGCTCACTTACTCGCCGGATTCTCCTCCGGCGGAGAAACTGGCCGAGTGCGCCATCTGCCTGACGGAGTTCGCCGCCGGCGACGAGCTCAGAGTGTTGCCGCAGTGCGGTCACGGTTTCCACGTGTCTTGTATCGACACGTGGCTTGGGTCTCACTCTTCGTGTCCTTCTTGCCGCCAGATCTTGGTGGTTGCCAGGTGTCACAAATGTGGCGGTGTGCCCGGTAGCTCAAGCTCAGGATCCGAATCTGATACCCGGGTCAAGCAACATGAAGATGAACCTAGTAGCCTCTTGGCTTGATTCTTTTCTTTTTCGACTTTTACACATAACAATAATATATATATAATTAAAAGAGTATTCCTTATCATTTTAGAGGATAATGGTAATCTGTCATATGTAAATATTTATTTATTGTAATGGAAAAGTTAATGTCATTGAACACTTTTTCATTTTTTTATATTGCAAAGTAATTTATTTTTATCAATATATCGTTTATGGATATCGACGTGATTTGTGAACTAACTAGAGACCATGAAACAGTTGCAAGAACTTGAAATTTAGACGTTGCCCGTTGGACCACACAATTCATACGTAACTACAATCCAAATCAACTACCAGAACTTTAAAATTTGGTACCAAACCAAACAACCAGATATGCTTGAATGTATTTTATTAAGGGAATATGCGATGTAACGTGATTGTATTAATGCAAATATCATAGGTAAGTGTCTAACTAATCATAAATGAATTAAATGCACTTCTTTTTGAAAACCCAATAATAAGAGTAATCTATAATCAACATTCCCTCGAAGCACAATTTGATATGAATCATTTGATAGAAGACGCAAGATGTGTATATATATATATTTTTTTTTTATAACTTGGGTGTATCCGGCTGACCGAAATCCAACCTACTAATTTCTTGGAATGATCTTTTCACCAGCGCCAAATAGATGTGACTGCTAGTAAATAGATATCTATGTCGTCTGCCTACACAAACAAATAAATTTGAGCCTGGCGGGTTTCGAACCCATTATCTGTATATATTTTCGAAATCAATGACATTGTCATGATGTTGTTTTAAATTGTCATTATTTATACATTTATCACATATTAATAGAGTTTTCATTAGTTCTGATTTTGTCACTGGTGCTATTCGATTTCAAGATCCATTCTATTTGTTCGTCAACATCAAATCTACGACTTTTATACTTTCCGGTTATGTTGAGATTTACCTAGTCTTTTTGTGGAAACTCAATGTTGGAGCTAAAGCTGTTCATGCCCGTTCCATTTCCTTCCAAGCTTTACCTTTTGGTCTAATCAACATCGTTTTCGATTACTTCTTACTCGTGATAATAACTTATTCAGAAATACATCTCATGCTTTCCACGGTTCTCCAATGGACAAACAAGACTCTCTCATTTAGCTTGTTATCACTTGTTTGAATGTTCTTTTTTATGATGTTCATCACACCGTTGAAGATCCCTCTGACTTTTATCTTGTTACCATGTTGAACATAGCTCCGAATGTAATAGTTTAAATTCGTTTTAGATTTAATATAATCGTATGTGTTACAAAATGAAAATGACAGATTCGCCTTGTAGTAATATGCATGGTTTACGTCTAAGTTCATGTACAGAAGCATCAAGTTCATGTACAGAAGCATCAATGGACTCAATTAATCATAAGTGATTGTTGGTTGTTCGTTGCTACTTATTCAAAAGAAAACTTATGAAAAAGTAGACAGATGGACCATTGTCTGGGGAACAGATGGTGTATGTGTATTGTGTGAGTTTTCTCTTTTTCCCTTTTTCATCTATAAAGCATCAAGCAAATTGTTGGGGTTTATATTATTTGATTTGTTCATTTGAGTATTTTATGAATACTGGGAACACGAGCCTGTGTATCCCACTAAACTATCAAACGCTACGCGACTTTAAATTATTAGCATTAGGACTTCGAAAATGACCATCGAAAATGATCTTATTTTGTCTTCGAACATTGACCTAACAAAAGATCGCCAAGATCATAGAGTACAACTGAAGTGCTAATTAAGAGAATGAGAAAATAATTTGATAATAATTAGTCAAGATGTAGATAATCACACACATGAAAAATAAACTATTATATGGATTGTTTATCTTTCTACGTGTAGCCATCAAATAAAACACGTACGAATAATGACGGTCCACCATCGCGAGCTATCATCACGAGTTTTTCCACTATGGAAAGTGCTGCTGTGCGTCCATGTTATAAGTGATAACCTTGTTTAATCGTATAACTCAGAATGTGTATAGAACTTTTTTAAATAAAAGTAACCTAAAACGAAAAATATCCATCAACTCTATCCATTAACTATTAGCTTTGATGATATAGCTCGAACTGCTAGTTAATGCTCCAAGTCTTCTAAATTTCTGAGCGGAAAGAGAGCTATTACCACTAACCCAAAAACGTGGTTATAAGTCACTTTAATTATACATAGTGACAACGATTAATGGAATTCGGTCTTATGGAGTTCCATCCTCCATCTGCCGCATAAAAAGTATGTTTTGAAATTTCCACACGTACTAAAAAATATTATAAATTTTAATTATAAATCTATCATTTTATAATTAATTATTTCTCTCAGTTTTTATCAAATCAAAATATAATAAATATAATTATATTTCTGAAATTTTCAGTTTAGTAAAAATACACTGAAAATATAAAGTTTATATTTGTAAACAGTTTTGCTTCTACAATCCGATCATTTTGAAACAAAAGAGTATATTTTTTTCTGCGCAAAAACGATTTTAACTCAATTTTCATACTAGACCAATACACATTACCCCATGACATTACCTCTCTCTTTTTGGTAAAAGACATACCTTTCTCACTGTTGATATTTTCCAGTTCATACATATTCTACTCGGAACTGATTAATGTCGAATCGAGAAGACGGATAAAAGATATTTTAAAAATCGTATTGTGGTATTTTATGGGACCGATTGGTTAGATCGTAACTGCAGAATTATATTGTAAATTTTTTTGATGTAATTGTATCGTGTAGCTGTAAAAATTAAATAAAAAAAAAATGAAAATAAAATATATTTCTGCATCAATATTTTAAAAAGGAAATAGTTTTCTACATCTATATTTTTTCTTTAGAAAATAAAGTTTCAACAATTATTTTTTATTTTATTGACTTTAACTTTAAAAACTACATAAAACAACATTGGTAACTTAGTTGTAGATAGAAATTAAAGCTAAAATCACTAGTTACAATCCAACCAATCAAAGCATCTCCAATGTATTACTTTATTTTCTACTTTAAAATGGAGTAACTTCAAAATAGAGTTGATTTTTGCTCCAAAGTATTACTTCATTTTTTACTCCAAATTAAATATTTTTAATATTTAATGTTTTATAATTATTTTAAAATTAGTAATATCACCTTTCATTTATATTATTTGCAAAATAGTCTATTTTCACTTTATAATATTTTTATTAAATACAATATTAACCACAATTAATTTTTTTATTATATAATTAAAATTACTCAACAAAATTTAAAAAGGACACATTTATTACATTAAGAATTACATTACATAGCTTAAACACAATAATATATCAAATTAAATTATTCATTAGAATTATTATAATTATTCATCACAGATTTTTTAGAGCATCTCTAACCCCATGGATGGAGTAATCACTTTTTTGTTTCTTAATTACTCCATGTCCCACTCCATTTTGCAGTAAATTATGGAGTGGGGTTGGAGATGCTCTTATGTTTTATATTATATATTTTGTGGCATAAAATATTTATTAGATTAGATGGTTGTTTAAATAATTAATAAATATTAACGTAAATTTTATAATATATAGTAAAATAATATTATTATACGTATTTATAATATTATTTTATTAAAAACGAAAAATATTTAAATGTGAAGAACTATTTTATAAATAAAAAAGGTTTAACTCTATTTTGGAGTAATGAGTTGGTTTACTCCATATTTAAAATAATCATGTCTATTATTCTATTTTGGAGTGAGTTTTAAAGCTGATTTTACTGCAAAATGAAGTTTGGAGTGGGTTTTGGAGTATAGTTGGAAATGCTCTCACCCCCAACATCGAATCCAGTATCCGCTTATATATAATATATTGCACTATTGTACGTGCGTGCATGTGCCTGATCTGTTACCTTGTCCCTTGGCTTTATTACCAGGGATAGATGATAGCATTATTTTGCCTAGCTCTCAAATAATATCACTAAATGATAGCTATACTAATATTTATTTATTTGGATTTTGAATCCCAAAGAAATAGTCGGAAGTCGAAAGTAAAGAGCTCAGTTACAAAACAAAAGAAAGAAGTAAAGAGCTGCTTTTTTGGTTGTCAAAAGTAGAAACCGTAAATTCTCAGTGAAAAATGATGACTGATTTTCCAAATCTGGCCGGAGATTCGCTGGTTGATTCTTGTGGTGGTATAGTTGAACAAAATCATTATCGGCTGAGTACATAAGTATGTACCGGAAGGTTTAAAACATCTCCAACTCTACCAATTCTACTCAATTTTTACTCTAAAACAGAGTATAGAATTAAAAAAATGCTACAATGAAGTTTCATATCTCGCTGTATGATGAGGTGTATTCAATAAATAAAATATTTTTTTTGTTTATTATTCACTTATGGAATAATGAACAAATAAAAAAGTAATGTTCATATTCAGGTTTGGTAGACAAATTCATTTCTATTTTGGCATTAGAAATTTCACACCTGAATAAGACTACATTTACAAATGCACTACTAATTATGTTTTGCTATGGGTCATACTTATAAACATGCACATGCATTATTAATTTTGAGGATTATATGTTAAGATCCTTTGGATTTGTCACAGTGACATTTATACATAATAATATAACACTTGTTAAGTTTATGCCATCTTTTCAACTCAAAATTTGCATATTTGTTTATAGATTG
>NW_026619410.1:0-8480 GCF_000801105.2 Raphanus sativus | reverse complement strand
CCAATGCGGCTTCTGGTGTGAGGTGGTTGGAGAGGTAGCTGAAAGTTCCATAAGCATTCCATCAAGTTGGCAAGTGATGAGGAGTGGTTGCAATGGTTTGTTTGGTCCGGATCATGAAGCCTTCAAACCGTCCAAGCTTGTTCCTTGAGAGGTCTCAAGCTTGAGGGGGAGTGTTGAAGTGGCTTCAATGATCAAGAGAGTTTCAGCAAGTGAGGGATTCAAGTGGCTAGTAAAGAGCCACTCCTCACCATTTATACAAGGGAGTAAACCTGATCTATATCTTTATATACATTACATGATAGGTTTATCTCTTGAGAACTGATACACTTGTGGAATGATGTATCAGGTACCTTACTTGGATTATCAATGAAGGAGAGGTGACCTTACCTTATGGAGATGGCTGGAAGCCACGAGAGAAGGGAAGGCACAATCCGAGTTCAAGAAGAAGTCCAAGAAGAGTTGGTGATGTGCAAGAGAAGTGGTGATCTATCTTGCATCACGAGAAGAGGCCATGATCCAAGTGGTTCTTTGGATCCCTTACATTGTTGGTAAGGTACAAAGAACCACTGGCCAATCCCCAGGCCTTGGAGACTTTACTCTTTTTCCCTCATCAAGGTTTTGTCCCAAAGGGTTTTCCTTGGTGAGGTTTTTAATGAGGAAGTTCTTCAAGGTTCCAAGCTTGACTTAGGATCTCCTAAGAGTCAAGCTTGAGGGGGAGTGTTAACTTGAAGAAAGAAATGGAATCAAGAGAAGAAGAATGGAGGAGTTGGGTCTGGTACAAGAATAGGGCAAGCCTTATAGAGATTGCCTATCAAGCTTCAGAAGTGATCTTATGGTGGTGCAAATATAGGGCAAAGTCCAGGAGGGACTTAGAAGAAGGATTAGGAGCAAATGGGCGAGTGTGCAAATATAGGGTGAGACCGGGACGAGGCTGTACGGACTTGTACGGACCTGTACGGACCGGGATCAACCCGGAAAGCATAACTCAACCATTTGAGGCATTTTAGGACTTGTGCAAAATTAGGGTGTTGGTACGGTCAGGAAAGCAATCCGTACATACCCTGATGTTTGTAACAAGCCTAACTTGTGTCCCAAGGAAGAAGCAACTCGTTGGCTAAGTGTTTGAAGAAGCAAGGAGGGCGCCATGGTCTTTATCTAAGCCATGAGACTGTTTGTGGATAAGAGACAGGCTGTGCAAGCTGTCCATGAGCTGTGTATTGACCATGTATCTGGACAGATACATGGGAAGCATTCAGGCGAGTTTAAAGAGCCAATAAGAGGCTGGTCTTCACTTGACAGATTCAAATAAACCAATCAGACACCAAAGAGAGCTTGACCAATCAAATGAAGACCAGACCAACTCTCCATCTCATCCATTCATTTGAATCAAGTTAATAATAACCATTAGATATAGGTTATGAGATTGCAATTGTAATAGGCATATAAAAGAGCCTTAATGGCGATTGTAATAAGCTAAGAGAGAGAGGGGGTTTCCCCTCCTCCTTCATGAAATGAAATGTTCTTTGATACTGGAAACTCTCTAAATCTCTAGACACATAAACACTTAATCTCTCAGTCTCTTAATCTCTGTTCTTAAGTCTCTTATACACTCATAAACACTCTCCCCTTTTGTCTCTCTCAAATCGCCAAGAACAAACACTCTCTTACTCCATTGGAGTTGTTCACACAAACACACAACCAGAGTTTGAGATCTCTTAAAAACTCACATGGTATCAGAGCCAGGTTCTCTAGAACCTGAGCTTAGCTTCCGCACATCTCACACACATCCCTCAGCTCAAATCCAAACCATGAAGAAGATAGCCATCCGGTTCAGTCTTCACATGAAGATGAAGACTGAAGCTTGGCGTGTCACTATGGTTCCCTTACCTATCTCATACATGTCCTGATGAAGAGTTTGTTGGAAGCAAAGGAGGATGGAGAGGCGTCATGAACCTCAAGCCAAAACTCCTTGTCCAAGAGCTTCTTGCATCCGGTTACTAAGAGAGAAGCAGTCATGAAGATGGCGCCTTGTTTTATGAAGAAAGGAGGGATCTTTTGAGTTGGAGAAACAAGAAGGAGGTCGTGGGTAGAAGGAAGAGATGGTGAGTGACGATCCATACTCTCAGTTCCAACAAGCCGAGACCTTTTATGCAAGTGGTGGAGCAAGGAACCAAACCGGTTCCTTGGCTGTAAGCTATCACTGTCCCTTCTTGATAATGTGTGTGTTGTTAACAGGTTGTGATGTTGTGATGAGTTATTGACCTGTGGATTGCTTAAGGTTGCTAAATAAATTTGTTTTAGAATCTGTCCCAGGATATTAAAGAGTTGTGTTTGGTGTTTGAGAGTTGAAATGCTTGCCTGGTTCATAATGATTGTCTTATAGGTTTGTGCCTGATAAGCTTTCATGAAGTGAACCGAGTAAAGGTTGAAGCATTGTGGTGTGGCTACTGCCTTAGGTTGATACACTTGGATTAATGTCTAAGATATAGTTAAGGCAGAGTTAAAAATGCCTAAGTAACTTGTATTGAATCTGTTAGGATCTTACTTGTGCTTAGAGAAATTTTCTTGCAAAGATTAGAACTTGGTTTGTCTTGTTTAATCTGTTGCATTGTTTAAAAGACATTGGTTTTCAATCTTGATGATGCATCAAGGATTGACCCAATGCATTGATGTCTAATCTTGAGTTGGAGGTTGAGTGGTGTTTCAGGTGCACATGAAGTGTTCTTAGTTGATCACCAATCCAAGTTGAAAGAGAAAGACAAAGCCATTGATAAAGCAATGGAGAATGGGCGCTGGAGTGTGTATAAACACACAAGGCGAGATCATCACTTAAGTCTTGAGGAGACTGATGATCTAAAGGCATTGGAGCTGTAAGGGAAGGGTTGATCAGTGGTTGTATGCGCACATCCTTGAGATGTAGTGTTCCTGATCTTTAGGCTCACTAAGGCTCACTTCAAGCTTGGACCTAGACTCGATCCAAGCTTGAGGGAGGGAAATAAAGTGAGCCACCTGATGATCCTAAGCTCAATGACCTGTTTCCTCCTTACCATTGCAAGCAACCCGAAGAAGGAGCCAACCGGGTCTAGGCAGTGGCGTGCTTAGACAAGAGAGTGTTCAGAGCACTCTTGGCTGTGAGAAGGAGCAGTCTACTCTACCAATGCGGCTTCTGGTGTGAGGTGGTTGGAGAGGTAGCTGAGAGTTCCATAAGCATTCCATCAAGTTGGCGAGTGATGAGGAGTGGTTGCAATGGTTTGTTTGGTCCGGATCATGAAGCCTTCAAACCGTCCAAGCTTGTTCCTTGAGAGGTCTCAAGCTTGAGGGGGAGTGTTGAAGTGGCTTCAATGATCAAGAGAGTTTCAGCAAGTGAGGGATTCAAGTGGCTAGTTAAAGAGCCACTCCTCACCATTTATACAAGGGAGTAAACCTGATCTATATCTTTATATACATTACATGATAGGTTTATCTCTTGAGAACTGATACACTTGTGGAATGATGTATCAGGTACCTTACTTGGATTATCAATGAAGGAGAGGTGACCTTACCTTATGGAGATGGCTGGAAGCCACGAGAGAAGGGAAGGCACAATCCGAGTTCAAGAAGAAGTCCAAGAAGAGTTGGTGATGTGCAAGAGAAGTGGTGATCTATCTTGCATCACAAGAAGAGGCCATGATCCAAGTGGTTCTTTGGATCCCTTACATTGTTGGTAAGGTACAAAGAACCACTGGCCAATCCCCAGGCCTTGGAGACTTTACTCTTTTTCCCTCATCAAGGTTTTGTCCCAAAGGGTTTTCCTTGGTGAGGTTTTTAATGAGGAAGTTCTTCAAGGTTCCAAGCTTGACTTAGGATCTTCTAAGAGTCAAGCTTGAGGGGGAGTGTTAACTTGAAGAAAGAAATGGAATCAAGAGAAGAAGAATGGAGGAGTTGGGTCTGGTACAAGAATAGGGCAAGCCTTATAGAGATTGCCTATCAAGCTTCAGAAGTGATCTTATGGTGGTGCAAATATAGGGCAAAGTCCAGGAGGGACTTAGAAGAAGGATTAGGAGCAAATGGGCGAGTGTGCAAATATAGGGTGAGACCGGGACGAGGCTGTACGGACTTGTACGGACCTGTACGGACCGGGATCAACCCGGAAAGTATAACTCAACCATTTGAGGCATTTTAGGACTTGTGCAAAATTAGGGTGTTGGTACGGTCAGGAAAGCAATCCGTACATACCCTGATGTTTGTAACAAGCCTAACTTGTGTCCCAAGGAAGAAGCAACTCGTTGGCTAAGTGTTTGAAGAAGCAAGGAGGGCACCATGGTCTTTATCTAAGCCATGAGACTGTTTGTGGATAAGAGACAGGCTGTGCAAGCTGTCCATGAGCTGTGTATTGACCATGTATCTGGACAGATACATGGGAAGCATTCAGGCGAGTTTAAAGAGCCAATAAGAGGCTGGTCTTCACTTGACAGATTCAAATAAACCAATCAGACACCAAAGAGAGCTTGACCAATCAAATGAAGACCAGACCAACTCTCCATCTCATCCATTCATTTGAATCAAGTTAATAATAACCATTAGATATAGGTTATGAGATTGCAATTGTAATAGGCATATAAAAGAGCCTTAATGGCGATTGTAATAAGCTAAGAGAGAGAGGGGGTTTCCCCTCCTCCTTCATGAAATGAAATGTTCTTTGATACTGGAAACTCTCTAAATCTCTAGACACATAAACACTTAATCTCTCAGTCTCTTAATCTCTGTTCTTAAGTCTCTTATACACTCATAAACACTCTCCCCTTTTGTCTCTCTCAAATCGCCAAGAACAAACACTCTCTTACTCCATTGGAGTTGTTCACACAAACACACAACCAGAGTTTGAGATCTCTTAAAAACTCACAATTAGTGGTTCCCAATCAAGCTTCTTATATATTGGTTCATCCTGGTTTGATAAGAATCATGAAGATATTGCCATATGTCCGAACATGCTAATCTGGAATCATCTTGGATAGAAAGTGGGATATCTTCTTACTCACAACTTCCTATGAGATTTATTCAACTTCCTGGTTATTCTCACTGATTAGTGGTTCCAAATAAAGCTTCTTAGATCGTGGTTCATCCTGGTTTGATAAGAATCATGAAGATATTGCCATATGTCCGAACAGGCTAATCTGGAATCATCTGGATAGAAGGTGGGATATCTTCTTACTCACAACTCCTATGAGATTTATTCAACTTCCTGGTTATTCTCCACTGATTAGTGGTTCCAAATAAAGCTTCTTAGATCGTGGTTCATCCTGGTTTGATAAGAATCATGAAGATATTGCCATATGTCCGAACAGGCTAATCTGGAATCATCTGGATAAAAGTGGGATATCTTCTTACTCACAACTCCTATGAGATTTATTCAACTTCCTGGTTATTCTCCACTGATTAGTGGTTCCAATAAAGCTTCTTAGATCGTGGTTCATCCTGGTTTGATAAGAATCATGAAGATATTGCCATATGTCCGAACAGGCTAATCTGGAATCATCTGGATAGAAGTGGGATATCTTCTTCTCACAACTCCTATGAGATTTATTCAACTTCCTGGTTATTCTCCACTGATTAGTGTTCCAAATAAAGCTTCTTAGATCGTTGTTCATCCTGGTTTATAAGAATCATGAAGATATTGCCATATGTCCGAACAGGCTAATCTGGAATCATCTGGATAGAAGTGGGATATCTTCTTACTCACAACCCTATGAGATTTATTCAACTTCCTGGTTATTCTCCACTGATTAGTGGTTCCAAATAAAGCTTCTTAGATCGTGGTTCATCCTGGTTTGATAAGAATCATGAAGATAATGGCATATGTCCGAACAGGCTAATCTGGAATCATCTGGATAGAAAGTGGGATATCTTCTTACTCACAACTCCTATGAGATTTATTCAACTTCCTGGTTATTCTCCACTGATTAGTGGTTCCAAATAAGCTTCTTAGATCGTGGTTCATCCTGGTTTGATAAGAATCATGAAGATAATGGCCAATGTCCGAACAGGCTAATCTGGAATCATCTGGATAGAAAGTGGGATATCTTCTTACTCACAACACTTATGAGATTTATTCAACTTCCTGGTTATTCCACTGATTAGTGGTTCCAAATAAAGCTTCTTAGATCGTGGTTCATCCTGGTTTGATAAGAATCATGAAGATATTGCCATATGTCCGAACAGGCTAATCTGGAATCATCTGGATAGAAAGTGGGATATCTTCTTACTCACAACTCCTATGAGATTTATTCAACTTCCTGGTTATTCTCCACTGATTAGTGGTTCCAAATAAAGCTTCTTAGATCGTGGTTCATCCTGGTTTGATAAGAATCATGAAGATAATGCCATATGTCCGAACAGGCTAATCTGGAATCATCTGGATAGAAAGTGGGATATCTTCTTACTCACAACTCCTATGAGATTTATTCAACTTCCTGGTTATTCTCCACTGATTAGTGGTTCCAATAAAGCTTCTTATATATTGGTTCATCCTGGTTTGATAAGAATCATGAAGATATTGCCATATGTGTCCGAACAGGCTAATCTGGAATCATCTGGATAGAAAGTGGGATATCTTCTTACTCACAACTCCTATGAGATTTATTCAACTTCCTGGTTATTCTCCACTGATTAGTGGTTCCAAATAAAGCTTCTTAGATCGTGGTTCATCCTGGTTTGATAAGAATCATGAAGATAATGCCATATGTCCGAACAGGCTAATCTGGAATCATCTGGATAGAAGGTGGGATATCTTCTTACTCACAACACTTATGAGATTTATTCAACTTCCTGGTTATTCTCCACTGATTAGTGGTTCCAAATAAAGCTTCTTAGATCGTGGTTCATCCTGGTTTGATAAGAATCATGAAGATATTGCCATATGTCCGAACAGGCTAATCTGGAATCATCTGGATAGAAAGTGGGATATCTTCTTACTCACAACTCCTATGAGATTTATTCAACTTCCTGGTTATTCTCCACTGATTAGTGGTTCCAAATAAAGCTTCTTAGATCGTGGTTCATCCTGGTTTGATAAGAATCATGAAGATATTGCCATATGTCCGAACAGGCTAATCTGGAATCATCTGGATAGAAAGTGGGATATCTTCTTACTCACAACTCCTATGAGATTTATTCAACTTCCTGGTTATTCTCCACTGATTAGTGGTTCCCAATCAGCTTCTTAGATATTGGTTCATCCTGGTTTGATAAGAATCATGAAGATATTGCCATATGTCCGAACAGGCTAATCTGGAATCATCTGGATAGAAAGTGGGATATCTTCTTACTCACAACTCCTATGAGATTTATTCAACTTCCTGGTTATTCTCCACTGATTAGTGGTTCCAAATAAAGCTTCTTAGATATTGGTTCATCCTGGTTTGATAAGAATCATGAAGATATTGCCATATGTCCGAACAGGCTAATCTGGAATCATCTGGATAGAAAGTGGGATATCTTCTTACTCACAACTCCTATGAGATTTATTCAACTTCCTGGTTATTCTCCACTGATTAGTGGTTCCAAATAAAGCTTCTTAGATCGTGGTTCATCCTGGTTTGATAAGAATCATGAAGATATTGCCATATGTCCGAACAGGCTAATCTGGAATCATCTGGATAGAAAGTGGGATATCTTCTTACTCACAACTCCTATGAGATTTATTCAACTTCCTGGTTATTCTCCACTGATTAGTGGTTCCAAAAAGCTTCTTAGATCGTGGTTCATCCTGGTTTGATAAGAATCATGAAGATAATGGCATATGTCCCGAGGCTAATCTGGAATCATCTGGATAGAAGTGGGATATCTTCTTACTCACAACTCCTATGAGATTTATTCAACTTCCTGGTTATTCTCCACTGATTAGTGGTTCCAAATAAAGCTTCTTAGATCGTGGTTCATCCTGGTTTGATAAGAATCATGAAGATATTGCCATATGTCCGAACAGGCTAATCTGGATCATCTGGATGGATAGAAAGTGGGATATCTTCTTACTCACAACTCCTATGAGATTTATTCAACTTCCTGGTTATTCTCCACTGATTAGTGGTTCCAAATCAAGCTTCTTAGATATTGGTTCATCCTGGTTTGATAAGAATCATGAAGATATTGCCATATGTCCGAACAGGCTAATCTGGAATCATCTGGATAGAAAGTGGGATATCTTCTTACTCACAACTCCTATGAGATTTATTCAACTTCCTGGTTATTCTCCACTGATTAGTGGTTCCAAATAAAGCTTCTTAGATCGTTGTTCATCCTGGTTTGATAAGAATCATGAAGATAATGGCATATGTCCGAACAGGCTAATCTGGAATCATCTGGATAGAAGGTGGGATATCTTCTTGCTCACAACACTTATGAGATTTATTCAACTTCCTGGTTATTCTCCACTGATTAGTGGTTCCAAATAAAGCTTCTTAGATCGTGGTTCATCCTGGTTTGATAAGAATCATGAAGACCCG